>NW_007726640.1:87952-120762 GCF_000696425.1 Galeopterus variegatus | reverse complement strand
TCCTCCTAAGCAAGCCATGCATATGGGGAAGTAGCCAGTCATTCATGCATGTATTGTCTTTTTTTCCTAAATTAATTAATACATCTGCTCAGAAAAAAAGTATTTAAAAAAAATCACGTTGTCTTTTTTCTCCGTAGTATTCTATTTGTTTTGTTTGTTTCCTTGTCGTTCTTTTCATGATTCTCTTTGGGGAGTTCCCAAAATGAGAAAAAGACTGATCCTTTTTGGGTCCATGGGCAGGTGGGCAGGTCTGTGTGCCTGCATTGAGAGTCCTTTTACCAAATATTTCCTGTTGCTAGGTTAATGAGACAGGATCTGCCACCCAGTCCCTGCAGGTTCATATAAATGCCTATGAGAAAGACAGGCAGAGGATGTAATTTAGCTCTGTAAGTGCAGGAAGAGGGACTGCCTTTGGCCCTGGGCTGTGGGGGCCCAGATGGAGAAACTAGCATCAGATTTCAAAGAAGGAAATTCTGGAGTCTGCTCTTAAAGGGCAAGAGCAGCTTGCAGGTGTGGGGTGGAGGGTGGGCAGGAAAATGAGCATTCCAGGCCAGGAGAACAGCACATCCCAAACCTACTGGGTACCAGTGCCTCAGGCATCGTGGATATTTGTAGAATGAATTAATAGATAAATGGGTACTTTAAGTCAGTGTCGTCCCTCTGGAGAGCTTTTTATTTTTCTATTTGATTATCTAAGGCTACATGTTTATGATTTATAAAAATCAGGTGCATTTGTAGGAGATTTTTATAAGCTTTCATTTTACTAGATGTTTATCTTTGGGATTCAGTAAATAATAAAAATAGAGAAACTAGGGAGGTAATCTTGATTACAGAACAAAGCAAAACAAAAAATCTAACCCCTCCAAAATTGTTTTTCATATGAAATTATGTTCTGTGACATTTGCAAAGGGGGTAATTTGGAAAACCCGCATGGGGTGTGAATTGAGCAATTTTAATTTTCTAATACAATATTTTCCTGTTTTTCTCGGGTGTCATCCTAACTCAGCTGTGTAAGCTGGTAGAAATGCTCCCCCCCGCCCAAACCCCTACCCCGGTTTCTCTAGTCTTGTTTGAGATTCCGCAGTTTCCTTGACCTCTTGTTCTGGGCATGTCTCATCAGGCTGAGCCATTCACAGGAGAGCTCCCTTCCCAGCAAACTCTGCCCATCCTTGGAGAGAAACTGCACCAGGTTTTCCACAACGTCCTGGAAAACCTGAGCAATGTCATGAGTGGCTACTGTCTGCCAGAGCCTATTTTTAGCATAAAGGTAAGTCACCTGGGTCAGCACATGTATGTAGGTCCGTGTGAAGTTAGAAGAGTTTACTCCATGAGCTCAGACATCTTTACTGAAGTGAAGACTCAGAAAATGGTTAGTCCTCTGTTGTTTTTGTAAAGGATCTGTCCTCAGGAAATTCCTCGATTTGATCATAAACACTGGTGTACATTTTCTCTTTGGTGATGAGCTGTTGTAAAAGTGACGTGGGTTTTTACTGGTTCAGTTCAGCTCGAGACTGAGAACATTCAAGCAGGAAGTTAAGAAAGAAGCCGGTGTGGGTCACCCCCCTTCACGAGACAGGGAGGAGTCACTTTGTGCAGAAACACATGCCATTTGTCATTCTCCATCCCGGGGTCCCACGATCTACTCTGTAGGGAAACAAGATGTTCTGCTGTTTGCAGAGCTCCTTGAAAGACCCAAGATGCTAAATTTCGCACGACTAGCGATAACACCATGAGCTGCGTCCCGCTCCATCTCAGAATAGCAAGTTATGGTGATGGTAGTGCTGATGGTTGTAATAATGGCCAAGCCTTGCCTAGTATGTACCGTGTGCAAGCTACTCTTCTAAGTACTTAAGATGTATTAAGTCCTTAATCTAGGAGGTAGGAACTGTTGTTATCTCCATTTATGACTGAGGCAAATGAGGCAGAGAGACTAAGAAACTTGGCCTGCTTTACATGTGAAGAAACAAAAATGGGACTTGAACTCGGGCCATCTAACTTCTGAGTCTGTCCTCGTAACCCCTCTGCTATGCTGCCTAATCATGATTGCTAGAATTGCAACCTTTATGTAGTCTTTATACCTGCCAGTATGTGCACCAGTTCACTTTTAAAACTCACAGTCACCCTTGGGGGTTGACACCATTGTCATCCCCATTGAAAGACCATCAGCACTGGCTGCTGCAGGGCGGTGGTTAAGAGTCCCGGCAGCGAAATGACCTGGTTTTGTGTCCCAGTTTTGCTACTTACTAGCTGAGTGACTTTGGATAACTTTATTAACCTCTCTGTGTTTCTGTTTCCTCAACTGCAAAATGGGAATAATTATTGTACCTACTTTGTGGTGTTGTTTCTAAGGATCGAATGAGAAAGGTCTTAGAACACTGTCTGGCACTAAGGTGTTGTCCCAGGACGCTAGCTCATCACAGGACCTTATGTTTTATCCCCACTCCATGCTGGCTTTCTAGATGCACAGAGAGTAGGGGCTTCTCACCGTGGGGAATCTGGGTGTTCCCCTGTGGGTCTAGATCTTCAGCTCAAGTTGTGTTGGGTGTCCCATGGTGGGTGGCGGGGCCACGTCCCTGTGAGGCCGAGGGCTGATGCTGTGGTCCCGCTGCAGCTGAAGGAGTGGGTGCAGAAGCTCATGATGACCCTGCGGCACCCGTCACTGCCGCTTCTGGAGCTGCAGGAGATCATGACTAGTGTGTCGGGCCGCATCCCCGCCCCTGTGGAGAAGTCGGTGCGCAGGGTGATGGCCCAGTATGCCAGCAACATCACCTCAGTGCTCTGCCAGTTCCCCAGCCAGCAGGTACGTGTCCCCAGCCCAGCTCCACTGTGGTGTTCATGCTGGCCCAGCTCTCGGCCAGTCTCCGTGTGCAGCCTCTGATCAAGTTGAGCTTCATGAGACCCAGTTACAGCCCGAAATGTTGGGGACCCAGCTTTTTTGTTTTTGTTTTAGAGCCTTCTCTGCAGAGCATTTTCCCCAAAGCAACAGTTGTTTGGATGAACATAAACAATCATTAGGCCCCATTCCATAAAATTTAGACTCAGCATAAGAGAAAGCAATTGGTGCAAATTGAGTGAGCATTTTCCAGAAAATAAACTGGCTGAAATCATTAGGGGAAATTGCAAAGTTTTTTCTTACTGGTTTGCAGCTCTGATTCTTTCCTTCTGGATTTTGTAAAGGGATAGTCTTGGGTCCTTTGTCCATACAATATATCTGAAGAATGGAAACATTCCAAGGTGATATAAAATATCTCTATTAATTCTACATTGGCCCTGTGTTGTTCCCTTTTGTTGTTGTTGCTTTTGTAGGGCATTGTAAAGGGAATTTGCATTTGGAAAAACCCTTCTGTCTGGTTGGAAGGGCTTTCCACCGTCGTCATTCCCCACATATTCGTTATTAGGGAAGCTAGAAGTCAGTGTAGGTCAGATCATTCCCAGAGGTCAACAACTCTGTGGAAGTTGGAATATTATTCAGCCATAAAAAGGAGTGAAATACTGATCTATGCTACCACATGGATGCACCTGTTATGCTAAGAAGCCAGCCACAAAAGGCCGCATGTTGCATGATTGCATTTGTATGAAATGTCCACGACTGGGAAGTTCATGGAGAAAGAAAATAGATCAGTGGTTGCCAGGGGATGGGGGTGGAGAACTGGGGGGTAGCTGCTAATGGGTACCAGGTTTCTTTTGGGGATGATGAAAACTATCTAAAATTAAATAGTGGTGATGGCTGCATAACTGTGAATATACCACTGAACATATAATTTAAAGAAGGTGGTGGTGGAATATTGTGGTATGTGAGTTATATTTCAAAAATAACAAAAAGAAAACTTTAGAGGACCCCAGTTGAGATAAATACATGTTTGCAACTTTTAGGAATTTGTCATTGGTGCAGGATTTTTTTCCTTTAAAAATATTTTAGTTGCTAAAAGCAATTATCAATGACATTTAATCTAATTATAGAAATAGGACCCCTCCGCACCCAGCACCCTCATTTTTGCTAGGGTTGACATTTCCTTCTCTTGCCCCATAGCGGTCATATCTGCAGAGAGGTATAATCTCAATGTGTGTGTCTCTTTATATGATCGTTGTCATTCTGAGCCCTTGAATAAATTCCTCTAGTAATTCGTTGAGGGGCATGAACTGGGCTGTTTCAGGGTGGCCGGATGGCTTCAAGGCTGGAATTTTCAGTCTTTGAATGAGCCTCAGATGGGACCTTCCTGGGAGGCTGGGGTGGGTCCTTCAGGTGGCTACTGTGTCACGGCTGGATCACGGGGTTGTCCACGGTCAGACCTGTCTTGTTTCCCCATCAGATAGCCACCATCCTGGACTGCCATGCGGCCACCCTGCAGCGCAAGGCCGACCGAGAGGTCTTCTTCATGAACACCCAGAGCATTGTGCAGCTGGTCCAGAGGTGAATCCTGGGCCCTGTGTGGGGTGTGGTTGTTATGCTGAGTCGTCACATGCATTGCACCGGGGTGGCACTCTGGAACTGAGAGAAAGTGCCTTACGGTCCTGGCAGTGCCATTACTAACAGCAGAACCCGGGGCAAGGCACTTCTGTGGATCTCAGTTTGCAAGCTGGTAAAATGGGAATAAAAACACTTCACAAGATAAGTCATTTGGAATTATAAACGGATTAATTTTTGTAAAGTGCTGACACATAGTGACTACTCACTAGGTGATAGCTTGGATTATGAGGCAATGGGACGAAATGGCTTTATGTAGGATAAAGGACTATACAGATGATGTTATTGTGGTTTTGGGGATTATTGCAAATGAAAGTTGATGAATAATTTGTATTTTATATCAAGCAGTTATTGAGCATGGGTAGTCTGCCGCAGAACTATTCTGATGATAAAAAGATTTTTTGCCATTTTTATGAAAAATCCACCTAGCAAGAAAACTTTGCTTAGAAATACAGAATTGAAGCATTCTCAGATTTGAACCAATCAATTCAGTGCATGTTTTCAATGTGCCAGAAACTATCATAGGTGCACAGAATTTGGGACGCTTCAAGGAGTTCCTGGTTAATGTGGACTCAGATTGACAATACAGGATTGCAGCTGACGAAAGAGATTTAGTGTGGATTCCCCACAAAGTGAAAGTTTCACAGCCACGGGCTAGGAGGGGAGTCCTTCCTCCAAAACTTCAACTGCTAACCTTAAACCTATCCTATAAGCTTCAGAGACACACCTAGAAGAAATGAACAAATGATAATTTAATCGAATTTCCTAGCAAATTTTTGTGTGCTGTACATAAATATCAAAGCTCTGTCCTGTCGTGTGCATGCATGCGTGTGTGTGTGTGTGTGTGTGTGTGTGTGTTTGTGGGTTAAAATCACATTTGGGTTAGTGAGTGTTAGTTTCTTGTTCTGTTTTGATGACGTTTGGTGATGCTGAGGTTCAGCTGGTTTCTACTTCCCTAAAACTCAGTGTCTCATATCCTAAGAACTTGATTACCTGTGTTCAGAAATATTTTACAAGAGGAAATGTTTGGGGGAACATCAGGTTAAAATTTTGTTTCGGAAGGGAAGTGAAATTCATACAGGGACCTTTCAGTTAGTCTTTTTAAAACTGTCTTGATACATTGGATGGTTAATTGAAAACTTGTTTTTAATCGTTAAAGTCTGATAAAATTGGCTACCCCTTTCAGCATCCCAACTCTTAAGTTTCCTTCCTTCTCTCTGGGGCCAGGCAGGCATTGTACCAAGACTCAGGCTTGGGTTCCACCCCAACCTGGCCTCTGGTTTGATGTGGGATATTGGACAAGTCACAGTTCTCTTTGACCTGCAGAGTTAGAGAAAATGACCCAACTCCATGTCCCTCTCAGGCCTGAGGAATTGAGGGCACAGCCTCCAGATACTTTATTACTGTTTCCTCCTGTTTAAAGTCATAAAAGCCCTGGCTGAGGCACTCAGGCGCACAAGGCAGTGGAGGTGACACTGACGGTGGCCTTCCCTTCCTCCCCAGATACCGCAGCGGGACCCGCGGCTATATGAAAACCGTGGTATTGGATCTCCTGAGAAGATATTTGCAGGTCGAGCACCATTTCCAACAAGGCAAGAGATGCTACTGCCACCGCTAGGGGCACTGGTGACAAGCCCAAGCCCATGGGGCAGGGGGAGTGGGAAGAAGCCGGGCCTTACCCCCATGTGGTCTTTGTCTCCCCTGGTAGCCCACTACGACAAGTGTGTGATCAACCTCCGGGAGCAGTTCAAGCCAGACATGTCCCAGGTGCTGGACTGCATCTTCTCCCATGCACAGGTGGCCAAGAAGAACCAGCTGGTCATCATGCTGATCGTAAGCAGGAAGGGTGCCCTCCACCCAGGATGCGGGTGGGTCGGGGGTCCTCAGACTTTTTCTAGAAAGGGTCAGTATGTAAATATTTTAGACTTGCAGGTTGTATGGTCTCTGTCCTGACCACTTGACACTGCTTGGGTACAATGTAAGAGAACATTGGGCATGGCTGTGCTCCAGTAGTAAAGTTTTGTTTATAAAAACAGGTAGTGGATGGGATTTGTCAGCCCCTGGGGAGATCATGACTAACACTCACAAAGCACTGACTCTGTGCCAGGCACTCTTGCAGTGCTTTACAAATAAACATTAACTCATTTAATTCTCTTAACAACCTTAGGAGGTGGGTACTGTTCTCATCTCCCTTTGGCAGAGCATAGAGACGTGAAACCACTTGTCCAGGGGCACCCAGCATAT
Organism: Galeopterus variegatus; assembly: GCF_000696425.1. Lineage (NCBI taxonomy): Eukaryota > Metazoa > Chordata > Mammalia > Dermoptera > Cynocephalidae > Galeopterus > Galeopterus variegatus. The sequence continues at coordinate 114,053 of NW_007726640.1, read as the reverse complement.
AAGTGCAGAGCTAGGATTTGAACCCATGGCTTTAGGGTCATGAGCCACTAGTCAAGGGATATTAGATTCCAAGTCTTGTGGTGGGTCTTTCATTTTGCCTTTTTTGGAGTAGTGTGGAATTTCCACATTCTTATTTCTCTTTCTATTAGATAACAACGAGCAGTCTTTGGTAACATAAGAAGTATTTCCTTGATGTCCCTGATGACTGACTTGGAAAATGTAGGATCAGCAGAGTGGGAGAGACTTGGACTTGGCTTATAGCAGGAAGGGGTCAGCAATTTTATCTGTAAAGGGCCAGTTAGTAAACATTTTTGGCCGTGGCCACACAGCCTCTGTTACAACTGCTCAGCTCTGTTGTAGCCTGAAAACAGCTGTAGACAATATGTCAGTGAATGGGCATAGCTGTGTTTCTATAAAACTTTATATACAGAAATAGGCAATGGGCTGAATTTGGCCCATGGGCTTATAGGATAGTTAACACCCTAACAAGGTGTATTCATGAATGTTGGTATTTTTGTTAAGAATCGTTTTAAAATATCCTCATGCAGCAGCTTCTGATCCTACCTTCACAGGAGAATCACCTGGGCATGGGGGGAGGTGTCTTTTAAAAATGCAGATGCCCAGGCCTGCCTAGGTCAGTTAGATCAGAGTTTCTAGGGGTGGGGCCCAATCATTAGTACTTTCGAAAGGTTCCCCAATGGGAAGCTTAAACACGGACTGTATATTAGATAATATTATTGGCTTAATGTTCTACTTCCTTGGTGGAAGGAAGTTGGTTCTATAGTTAGGTGGGAGAGTATCTTTTTTCTCAAAGAGATAACATGCTAAAAGTGAAAACGATTATGGTGTCTGCAACTGACTTCCAAAAAAAGTGTGCTAATTAGAGAAAAATCAAATGGGATAATACAGTGAAAGTTTAACAGTTGGCGAATCTAGGTGATTGGTATGGAGGTTTCCAACACACTGATCTTCAATGCTTCTGCAGTTTTGAAATTTTTTAAAATTAATTTTGGGGGGAGCGCTCCCCAAGTGATTGCAGCGTGCAGCCAGGACTGGTAACTTATGCCCCAGGTGATATCTACACTTTGTGGAAATTCCATTGCTAAAATAACATAACCCTTTCAACACACTTCCTTTGGATGGAGTTTTTTGAGTTTGTGTCTGTAAAGCAAGGTGCGCCTATAACCTATTATAGTCGCTCGCCATTCAGAGAAAGGCTGGGGGTCAGATCTGTGGATTTTTCTGGTGTTTATTACTCTTTGTGCATATATTCACTCTCTTGTGGGCATGAAGTTACTAAAAATCATGTACACCAGAGGACAGGCTGGAGAAGATGGTGGAATGACCCCCCAGTTCAGAGAACTTGCTTGGGGCTTCTTGGCAAAGGAGACTAAAAATGTTGTATTAGGTGGTTTGGGGATTATGTGTGAGGTTTGTTATTCTTCTCGCTTTCTAAATGGTTCCATTTGTCAGAAAATAGTGAGTTCTTTGCGCCTGATTGTATTTGGTACTTAGGGGTTTCAGCAAATACTTTGGAATTGAATGATTACTTTGCAATGAAAATTTTTTTGTGGCTTTAAGGGGACCTAGTTTCTGAATATCATTCAGTAGTTATAGGACTTTGTTAGTGACTAAGAAAACAAAACATGATACTATGAACCGAAATATATGAGATGAGACCACCTCACACAAGGTAACTACACATAAAAACGATATTTTGGACTTTTATATGCAGAAGGTGATGGCCAGATTTTTAAAATGTTCACACAAACCTCTCTTGAGTCTTCCACCTCTTAGAAAACTGCCAGCCTGCTCGTTGGACAGTGTCTGAGCTGTCCTGTCCTTGGAGCCACAAGCCGGGTGGCATGGTGAGACTAATGCCACCATCATTTGATAATTCAAAGCAAATCAGAATTTGGGAGGGAGAGAAGATTTAGAATAGTTTCCTGCGCAGTTTCTTCAGCATTGACATGCTTGTGTGTTTGTATATGAAACATGAATATGTTAAACATTTTTCTGATTATAAAAACAGTGTTATATGATTATAAGTGGGAAAATGCAGAAACACATGTAGAAGAAATGACTCACGTGCCCACCGTCTGGTGACTTCTTGGACAACAGTCTTGGCTGATGCAGGAGGTGGGGACATGCTGCTCAGGAACATCACGTTCCAGCACTCATTGATCTGTCTTCAGTGGGTATTTAGGGAGCACGTGCTCTGAGCCATTCCCAAGCTCCTCTGCATTTAGGGCATAAGAGCAGATGCAAAGATGAGTCGCACACAGCACTGGCCTCCAGCAGAAAGGTCCCTCGCTCAGAAGTGGAGAAAAGGGGAGCACACAATAACCATCATTCCTCCTGCTCTCCTGCAGGATTCAACTCCAGGTCCCTCTCCTCCGCAACTGTGATCCCCTTAAGTCAGGCAGCAGTTCACAGGGGAAAGAGCAAGAGGGCTCAGAGACAGAATAGGCCTGTGTTTGAATCTGGCTTTGCCTTGCATGTGCTTGGTGGCCTTGGGGCAAGGTGTATTGCCTTTTTGAGCCTCAGTTTCCTCATCTGTAAAATGGAGATCATGATAGTAACTCCTCAGAGGGCTAGAAGAATTTGAGGAAGTGTATGTAAAGGGTCCAGCTGTTTGCTGGGCACATAGTAGGCACCTAATAATTGCTAGCTATTAATGGTAATACAGGCAGGGACTTAATTGTACTTTTCTTCTTACAAGGTGTTTAGGGCATGTTTGGGGGTGGATGAATGGGTGAATGAATGAATGAGGAGGGTGCGTGGTAGAAGGTGGCAAGGGTGTGCATCTCAAGCTGTGGCAGGTGTGTTCAGGGTGCTGAGCAGGTGTCTGGTTTGCTGGGGCAGCTGCACCCCCTGGCTGAGGTAAGGGCTGGCATGTTTCCCTCTGGTGGAGAAAAGCCATTTGAATTCTGTTTTTGTCCCCCAAAGGATGAGCTTTGTGGCCCAGACCCTTCCTTGTCGGAGGAGCTGACCTCCATCCTCAATGAGCTCACTCAGCTGAGCAAAAGTGAGCACTGCAAAGTGGCCCTCAGAGCCAGACAGGTGAGGTCACGAAGCGCAGTCGGCACTGTGTGTGGTCCTCGGGATGTTCAGGCCCCTGCCGTGCATGGCCCTCCTGCTGCGGTCTCCTGTCCCACTCCTATCCTTCTTCAGGGTGAGGACCGCTCACCGTGGCCCTCTGTCCCATCCCCTGCAGGTCCTGATCGCCTCCCACCTCCCATCCTATGAGCTGCGGCACAACCAGGTAGAGTCCATTTTCCTGTCTGCCATCGACATGTACGGCCACCAGTTCTGCCCAGAAAACCTCAAGGTGAGGCCAGCTCCTTCCTTCCACCTTCCACAGAACACACATCATGGCCCAGAAGGGGGACTTGGGGGAAACAGGCTCCCCTTGCCCTCGAGGTGCTTGCAGTCTGGGGCAGGGCACAGTCGCAAATACAGATGGTTTGGTCCAGGGGGCATTTGGGGAGGCTCTAGAGGGACAGTGTGGAACCCAGTCCTGCAGGATGGACAGTGGGACAGGCAGTGAGGGCTCGCCTGGTTGGTGCGATTTTAGAAATTCAGCAGCGATGGGGCATATTTAGAAGTGGTGAGCCCTCACCTGGCCGACTCAGGATTTCGTCTTCCGAGTCCCCCCGCCCTGTCTCTGGCTCAGCATCTGAAACTGGGAGCCTCGCCCTGGAAGCAGCATCCCAGGGTTTCTTCACTGTCCGATCTTCCCTGATTGAACAAGGGGTGGAACCCCGTGCACTGGGGACACTGGCTGCGTTTAGTGATAGGAACACGACCAACTTCTCCTCCCTGTTCCCACCTCCCTCACTCATCCGACTGGTGCTCAAAACTGGCTCTCATTTACTTTCCCTTTTTTCTTCTTTCCACTTGCCGTAGAAATTAATCCTTTCAGAAACGACCATATTTGACGTCCTGCCCACATTCTTCTATCATGCCAACAAGGTCGTGTGCATGGCATCCTTGGAGGTAAGTAGGAGAGGCCCATGTCACAGCGACAGTACTGAACATGCCACACACGTGATCTTTTTCTCTCCACAAGGCAGGTGCCCTTCCTAGCCTGTCTTACAGAGGAAGGAACTGAGGCTCAGAGAGGTGAAGTGACTTGCTCAAGGTCACACAGCTAGGAAGGGCAGAACCAGGATTCACACTGGGTCTGTCTTATTCCAGAGTCCATGCTGGAAACCACTGCTGTCTCATGGGTCATTCCAGCCTCCTCCAGGCAGGGCACAGATCAATACTAATTCCCAAGAGCCGAGTCCAAGGCACCACATCCAAACTTTCCAATTCAGGTGCATTAAATATCCTTGGAAGACTTTTCTGCTTGGAACTACAAGAGCTGGAAGTTGCCTAGTGATGACTTAAGGTGACCACCCATGTGAGGGGACAGAGAAGGGTGTGACCAGCAGCAAAACCTAGATTAGAGCCAGGTGGTTTTGCCCCTGCTCCAGTCTTCCTCAGTTCAGGGGCTATCAGGTGTTTTGTTAGTTTCAGGAGATCAGGGTTTTTAATCTGGTCTTTTAAGATCCTCTTAAGAAAACAGGAGACTATGTCTTGTGTTTTCACATGGCTGTCTTACCCTGGATTGCTTCCTCATTTCTTCACCCCCTCAGCTCACAGTCTCAGGCCCCTGTGGCCCCTTCTACCTCTTCTGCATCTTTTAGACCCTGTGGGTTACCCGTCTGGATGCCAGAAGGTCGACTGGGTCTTCATGGAGACCCTTTTGGGCTGTAAGCATGTTACAGTCATGGGGGTCTCCTGGGCCTGCATTTTTACCCTCTTTGTAGGTTTCAACTTTGGAAGAATCCTTCTCAGACCTCAGTGTTTCCAACAGTGAGACCCAATAGGACTCTTCAGTAGTGACTTTTTAAAGTGCTAAATCCTATTTATATCTATTAGAATTTTTCTAGGATGCTTTTATACATTGCATCACTATCTGACAATTTTACTGAACATGATTCATCCTTTTCTTCATGACCCAAGATGAGCATTGTGAACGTAAGATTTTGACTCAGCCTCTTGAGATAATAGAGTTCTGTCTCTGCCCTAAATGTATGAAGGGTCCCCAAGACCACCCCTGGGTTGGGTGATTTGCTAGGAGAACACACAGGACTCAGTATGTAGTTGTACTCACAGCTATGATTTATCCCAGTGCAAGGATGCAAGACATAATCAGCAAAGGGAAAAGGCACGAGGGGTGAAGTCTGGAGGAAACCTAGGCACATGCTTCCAGGGGCCTGTCCCAGTGGAGTCACACAGGACAGGTTTAATTCCTCCAGCAATGAGTTATGACAATACATGTGACAGAAGCTTATGAGACTCAGTGCTTAGGATTCTTAGCGGGGGCTGGTCACATGGACATCCTCTGCTTAGCATGTACCAAATTCTAACCTCTGAGACAGAAAGTAGATGTTCAGCATAAACCACATTGTTTGCACGAACACTTTAGGCCTCTCATCAGGAAATGGTGGGAACCCTCCCCAAATCCAGCTTCCCCAGGGCTGGCCAAGAACCAACCTTGAAGCAGATCTTCAAAGGATAGCAATTAGGCCAGCTACGTAACCCTTTTTGGGCAATCCCCACATTTCTGTTCTGTTGAAAAACTTGCAGAGTGCAAGCTCTAGAACCATGTTGTCCAGCATGGCAGCCATTGGCCAATAATCAGTGAGCACTTGAAATGCAGCTTAATCTGAATTGAGCTGTGCTCTGAGGTAAAATACACACTCGATTCCAAAGACTTAGTATGGAGAAAAGAATACACAGTATCTCAATCTCTTATGTTGATTACGTGTTGAAATGATGATATTGGGGGTAAAATAAAACATATTATTAAAATTCTTTTTACCTGTTACCTTTTTTCTAAGTGGCTGCTACAAAACTTAAAATTACACACATGGATTGTGTTGCATTTCTATTGGACAGCACTGCTCTAAAGCAGGGGTCAGTAAACTACAGCCTATTGGCCAGATTTGGCCTACTGCTTGTTTTTGTAAATAAAGTTTTATTGGAACACAGCCACGCCCATTCATTTAAGTATTGTCTGTGGCTGTTTCTGTGCTGTAACAGCAGAATCGAGTAGTTGCGACAGAAACAATATGTCCCGCAAAACCTAAAATATTTACTGTCTGGCTCTTTACAGAACAAGTTTATCAACCCCTGCTTTAGAGTTTAGAGAGTGGATTTTGTGTAACTAGTAGCATTCTGAAATGTGAGCAAATTTGCTCTTATCTGCTGCCTAGAGATCCGTTAGAGGTCACTTCTGGTATCCCTTCAGCCTGAGTTTTCTCAGGCTTTGGAGATCCTCTGTGTGCCCTCTGAGAGAATGTCCATCGTGCTTTCTGCCTCATCAGGTTTATGTGCGGCGGGGCTACATCGCCTATGAGTTAAACAGCCTGCAGCACCGGCAGCTCCCGGATGGCACGTGCGTGGTGGAATTCCAGTTTATGCTGCCGTCCTCCCACCCGAACCGGTAAGGAGTGGTACACACCTGGGGATGGCCCTGGTTTCTTTTCTCCCTGAGCACTGTAGTGCTGTCTCTGGAAGGGCTCAGCAAACATGTCTGGGAATGCTGCTGGGGAGACATCAGGGATGCAACTTCCCTTCGTGGAATCTCCCCACTGCTCCATTCTCATCTGTAAAATAGAGATAATCCAGTGCCTTCCTTCCACCCCTGCACTGTCCAGTACCGTAGCCACTACGCACATGTGCCTGTTTAAATTAGAATAAATGAAAATAAAATAAAGACTTCAGCTCCTCAGCCATACCAGCTGTATTTAAAGTGCTCAGAAGGCATGTGGCTCGTGGCTGCCATATTGGACAGTGCAGTTCTAGAACATTCCATCATTACAGAATGTTCCAACGGACAGTGCTGCCTAGACCATTGTGAAGAGTATATGAGATAGGTCACATAGAGCGCTTAGGACAGTGCCTGGCATGAAGAAAGTTGTTGAATGTTAGTGATGCCTGTGATGACTATGACTGATACTGTCATTGCTGTCCAGTGCTGTGCCCTTGACCAGGCTCTGACAGGCCACACTCTGTTGCTTTCAGCCCTCAACATCTTTGGCCAAAAATGTGTTCTCATCCTCCTTTTGCAGATGAGAGTCCTGGGGCCCTCACTGAACGTGGGCTGAGCTGCTCATTCACATGGTGTAGGGATTTGAGTGCAGGTTGCTCTCTGTCCTCAGAGTTCTTGGAACAGCACTCAAGGGCCCTCTGAGCCAGGGGCACACCTGTGGGTCTGTCCGTGTCCACTGTAGTCTGTCATCCCAAACCGTTGTTCAGTGGATCCCACCTGTGCTCACCTGTGGACATCTGATGTGTCCACGGTGCTCGCTCATGGTCTCTTTTCTAATCAATCTTATTTCAGGACCTGAAGCTCCATTCTGGTCAGGTAGAGTGTGGTGCTCACGTCTCCCTGGGATTCAAAGTGCTTGTTCTTTTTTTTTTTTTTTTTTTTGTCTTTTTGTCTTTTTTCCGTGTCCGGCAACGGATCGCAACCCTCAGTGTTGCCCCCGTACCGGACCGGGGACCGGCAACGGGATTGCAAGCCTCGGTGTTGCTCCCGCGCCTCGCTCAGCCAGTGAGCGGGAGCCGGTCTGTACGTGGGATCCGAACCCTCGGACGGGAGCGCCACCGCGCTTCCCAAGCGGCGCACTATCCAGTGCGCCACCGGGCCGGCCAAAAGTGCTTGTTCTTATTCACTCTCCCTCGTTCCTCTCCCTCTGTTTCCTCTCCCTCTGGTTCCCAAGGCCTTGCTTGTGGCTAGAACGGTGCCATCATGATGTGGGAGTTCAGGTGATCAGATCTCTATGGGCAAGACGGTTCATGCTTTCTTGAAGCAGAGATCTTTCCGGTCTCTTGGAATTTTAAAAAATGTTTCTCTTTCCATTGGTTTTAAGAAGGAAGGTGCTGCTCTGTTATGGATTGATGGAAGGGCTTCCCCATGAGGCACTTCCTTTCATATTTACCATTTATTTTTATCCTTTTATGTCCCCCCAAAAAGGATTGTGACATTTTACCCCACTGAGAGAAAAGAGGACTGCATGCTGTCTGGGATCACTGGGGGACTTTGGGAGATGTGGTGTAAGGCATTTTGATTTTGTTGTCTAAGCAGGGCCTTGAGGAGTGAAGTCTCCCTGCCCAGGACGGCCTGGCTTGGCCCCAACACCTTTGTCTGTAGAGCCAGGTGCATGGTGAATTGGGTCACCAAGACCCAAGGGGAGGTCAGAGGTGAGGTCAGCAGGGGCTTCGTGTGGGCTGTCCAGGACTCAGGTACGGTTACTTGCTCCAGTGCCCAAGTGGCTGTGAGCACAGCGGGGTGGGAGCTGGGTGTGCCCCCTGCCCTAGGGGCTGCCGTTCTAGCTCCATCCATTGCTGCCCTGTAGGAGAGTGCCTGTCAAGGTCAGACCTTTTCATGTTTTTTTCCTGCAGATGTAGGAAATCTAGATTTTGTATAAAAAATCTAAAATCCCTCAATGCCTCACTATGGGCAGCTAATTCATGTGTAGTAGTATGTTAAAAATGCTGCATGGACCAAAGTCAGCCGTGGCTAAATTCAGCCATGCTGCCATGCCAGTTTGTGACCTCTGGATTTAGCTGTCCAGGAGCAAAGGGCCTGGATTGTGATTGCAGGGGTACCTGATAGGAATGAACACACCTGTGATGGGGGTCCCCACAAGTACCCCCAGGTTCGATGGTTTGCTAGGAGGACTCACGGGGAGGACCCAGTGTCTAGTCATGCTCATGGCTGTGACTTATCATAGTGCAAGGATGCAAAGCAGAGTTAGCAAAGGCAGGAGGCACCTGGGGTGAAGTCCTAAAGGATACCAGGCACAAGCTTCCAGGGGCCTCTTCCCGTGGATTCACACAGGACATGCTTAATTCCCCCAGCAAATGCCTTGTGACAACACATGTGAAGTGTGTCTATTGGCTTGTTAGAGACTTCGGCACCCGGAATTTTTATTGGTGACTGGTCACATAGGCACCCTCTGCCTAGCACCAAAACCCTAGGCTCCCAGAAGAAAGCAGCTGTTCCACATAAACCACATTGTTTATACAGTGTAGGCACAGTGGGCCACCCTTATCGTTAGGGAGTGGTGGGAATCCTCCCCAAATTCAAGTTCTCGAATGCTAGCCAAGGGCTGACCTTGCCAGCAGGTCGCCTTTCTAAGAAGAGCAGTCTCAGGGCTGCTCTTTTCTGTGTACCTTCTGATAAATCCTCCTATACCTGATTCCAGGGACTGATTCTGACAACCACAGGTGACCTGTTTGGGCTTGCTCCTGGTGAGCAGCCAGTCCTGGGAACAGTAGCCGTCTAAACTCCAATAAGCTGCTGACTTTGTCCCAAGAGCAAGTTTGATGCTGGGGGAGGAATTGGGGAGCAGAGGCCTGGAATGTCGCTCAGGGCTATGCCAGCCCCCCCTCACCAGCTGCCCAGGGTTGGGGCTCTGCAGGAGAAATTGACACTGGGAGTGTTCCTTCTCTGTGTGGCGAAGTTTGCCACTTCGGATTCACCTCGGTACTTTGTTGGGACTGGACTTACTTGCAGGCATGCATCATTCATTCACTCATTCACTCACTTGTTGAGCTCTTACTTTACCCCAGGTCCTGAAGACTCAGATGAGATCTATCAGCCCCTGTCCCCAACCTCAGTCCCCTCCCAATTTCAAGCCCCACTTTGGGAAGGCTTGAAATTGAATTGAATCCTAGTCTGTCTTCTGGAAGCCTCAGGGGCGAGAGCAGCTCTTAGGGTTGGGTCTGCAAGCAGCTGCCTCATTCCCCTCTTGTTGTTGCCCTGCAGGATGGCTGTGCCCATCAGCATCACCAACCCTGACCTGCTGAGGCATAGTACGGAGCTTTTCATGGACAGCGGCTTCTCCCCTCTGTGCCAGCGCATGGGGGCCATGGTGGCCTTCAGGAAATTTGAGGATTTCACCAGGTACCCGGCGTGGCCCAGTCTCCCAAACACCCAAGCAAGGGGCCTGGGTGCGCTTCAGCTGACCCCCACCCATTCACTGGACACATGGGGTGGTTGGGAGAGACCCAGATGCACGGCACAGCAAGTTAGTAACAGAGTAACAATAGCATCACAGCCAAGAGCATGAGCCTACGTGTTGCCTTGCCTGTGCTTGAATTCTAGCTCTGCACTTTTAACTGAGACTGAGCAAATTATTGAATCTCTCTTAGTTTTCTCCTCTGTAAAATGGGAATTGTAGGAGGACCTACTTCATAGGGGCACCGTGAAAATTAAATGAGATGGTATATGTGAAATAATATATTTCAAGTGTAATTAATATGTAAATTACATGCCCAGTAAATGTTAGCTATCGATACTATTACTCTTACCGCCTTTTTTCAACCTGTTACTGTGTGCTTGGATAGTGATTACTCTTACTACCCTCATTTGACTCGGGTGATGCGAGGTTTCTAGGGTCTCCTAGCAAGTAAAAAGGGGAGCTGGGAGTTGACCTCAAGCCCAGCTGATGCCCCAAATTGCTGGAATCCTTTCCTCTGTTTCTGATCACAGATCATACAGGTTCATTCTTCCATTTTGGGAAAGATCCCATCAGGGGTGCCTTGGACCTAGACAAGGAACCACATGAGCTCTGCACAGTGGTGGGATGAAATCAGAGTGTTGGTTGGGAAAGAGGAAGGGCGTGGGGCTCCCATCTGCCTGGCTCAAAAGCTTGGCTTACATGATGTGAGATGTGGCCCCTCAGCCCTCTCTCTCTGCCCTGCGCTCCCAGGAACTTTGATGAAGTCATCTCCTGCTTTGCCAACGTGCCCAGGGACACCCCCCTCTTCAGCAAGGCCCGCACCTCCCTGTACTCTGAGGATGACTATAAGGTAAGCATCTGAGCCCAGGGAGCAACCCACAGGAGGGGGTGGGCTGCAGCCTCCAGCCCTTCTACCCCCGGCTCTTGTTTTTCTCTCAGAGCCTCAGAGAAGAGCCCATCCACATTCTGAATGTGGCCATCCAGTGTGCAGACCACCTGGAGGACGATGCGCTGGTGCCAATCTTCCGGACGTTCGTACAGTCCAAGGTACTCTGAGGTGTGCCTTTGGTTTTGAGGGGGCAGGAGTACCTGGAGAATGAGGAGGGGCTGGTCCTGGCGAGGTGTCCCATGAACCTGAGTGGCTTTAGGGAGGCAGTCTTGCCACATGCTTCAGAGCCACAGATCTGGCTTCTCATCCTAGCTCTGCTACTCCTTGTGGCTGGTGACCTTGGGCATTGGTGGCTGGACATGGCAGAACCTTGGCTTCTTCACCATTAACATGGGGACAGCATTTCTCTCTCCCAGGGTATTGCAGTGACTAAATGACAGTGTATGCGGGTTTGGATCCCCATACAGCTAGCCACTAAAAAAAATAAATAAAATAAATAAATGATAAAGTATATACACTACTTAGCCTGTCACAAGCACAGAGAATACACTCAATAAATAGTCTGGGGATTTGGGAGGGAATATTTTTGTTGAGATAACCCAGAAACTCACAATTTTAAAACAGCCACTTAACGTTAATGGTCGAGTATGCAAATAACTGTAGGTTGCTTTTGTAAGCATGTGGTGGCCATCGCCAGCATCCATTCACACCCTGGCAGTAGGAACAGCTGTTATCTATGTTCAAGGGCCCCAGCTGCAGACAGATGTGGAGCAGCATAGTGAGTGTGGGTTATAGAAACAGAGGGTGCTGATCAGGCAGGTATGATTTCATTACCTGTGTGATCTCGGGCAGGTTACTTCACCTCTCTGATCCTCCAGTTTCCCAATCTGTAAAATGAGATGCCGAGATTCTTAGCTCATAAAGTAATCGACTCTGCTGTCTGGCTATTCTTTCCCCCCCCGACTTGGTCTCAACTTAGAACATTGGGGCATTTTCAGTTGCTGCTTTTAGTCTGTTCATCTGTATATGTGTTTTATTTACCACATTGTCTTGGTAGAAGGGACACTCTTACCTCTATCTGACTTGGTGTCCCTCAGAAGGCCTGGCCTGTGCTTCTTGGGCAGGAGATGCTGGGTGAATGATGCTGAGTCATGGGAAATGGCATGAAAGCTTAGGGACGGGCCGGCCTGGTGGCGCACTGGATAGTGCACCGCTTGGGAAGTGCGGCGGCGCTCCCGCCCGAGGGTTCGGATCCCACATACAGACCGGTTCCCGCTCACTGGCTGAGCGAGGCGCGGGAGCAACACCAAGGGTTGCGATCCCGTTGCCGGTCCCCGGTCCGGTGCGGGGGCAACACTGAGGGTTGCGATCCGTTGCCGGACACGGAAAAAGACAAAAAAAAAAGAAAGCTTAGGGACTTTTTTTTAATGGATATACTTGTGTTTAGCCTTTTCTTGATTAATCAACAACATAATGATGTTCACTGTGGAAAATGTTTAAGGTGTAGACAAATCAGAAAGAAGGTTTTGAAAGAAAACTCATAGCCCCATCCTCCAAGGCAGCCACTGTGAAAGTATTCGTGTATTTCCATCCAGCCGATTTCTTTTTGACAGAGCTGACATAGTTACTGGGTTTTCAGTTTGTCACACCCCAGCGCAGATAAGGCGACATTCGAACTGGTTGGGAGTTTGCCCCGCAGACAAATGAAGCTCAAGACCTGGGAGGATATCCATGTGATATGAGAGAAATGTATATGTTGCTGTACATATAAACATATATTATATATAAAATGTGTATATATAATATGTATGTGTGTATGTATAACATGTATATATCATACTGAAGAGAGGAGAATAAGGATGTAAACCTACTGAGGGAAAGGAAAACTCTTTATGTTATAAAATTCTACATTATTTAAAATTTTTTACAGTAAGCATACATGTATGCATACATTTGTACACACATGTGGGGTTCATATACACACATTCACATGCTCATGCATGCACATATACAAATCCTTAGTTGGGTACCAATAATGAGGCTAATTTCCCCTTGTTGGAATCCTCTTCACCTTGCAGTTTGTGCATTGTCTTTTCAGCCTGCCTTCCACTGAAACGTTCTTTTGTGTATATGTGTTTATCTCTTTATGAAGCAGGCTAAGACTGTTCATTTTCTCTGTTTTAGTTTGTTTTCTGTTGCTATGATAACATACCTGAGACTAGGTGATTAATAAAGAAAAGTGGTTTATTTGGGTGCACAGTTCTGGAGGCTGGGAAGTCTGAGATTGGCCAGTTGCACCTGGCTGGCTTCTGGGGAGGGCCACATGCTACATCATGACAAGGCAGAGAAGCAGAAGGGGAAGTGGCAGGGGTGAAAGGGGCAAAATAAGAGGGACAGCTTTGCTTTGTAACAGCTGCTCTCACAGTAGCTAATTCAGTGCAGCCAGAACAGGAACTCCCTCCCTCCCTCAAGGATTCACCCAGTCCCTGAGAGCAGCATTAATCTCTCTTAACAACCTGATCACCTCTTAGAGGCCCCAACTCCCAACAACACCCCACCTGCAACCAAACTTCCAACACATGAATTTTGGGGGACACACTCAAACCGTAGCATCCCCTAATAATTTTCCTTACCATATTGACAAATTAATCATCTTGTTTTCTTGTCTTCTGTATTTTTTTCTTTCCCCATAAAACTGTATATCATAGTATTTATTTTGTTTAGGGAGCAACTAAGAACAGTTCGGTATTTTTCTTAGGTAATTTTTGAAGTCTGACATACAGAAAAGTGCACGAAATCATAAATGTGTATAACTTGATAAATTTTCACAGTGAACAACCAAGTGTTTAACAAGCATTGTATCAAGAAATAAGCACTCCAGGCTCCCCAGAAGCCCTCTTGTACCCCCTTCCATTCACTGTGGTCCCCAGAGACAGCTGGCTGTATCTTGACTTCTAACAATACAGATTAGTTTTGTCTGTTCTTGGATTTTGTACAAATGGAATCGTAGTTTGTATTCCAGTTTTGGTCTTTCTTGTTCAATTTGTCTTCTCCTTCCCCCACCAGCTTTATTGAGGTGTAAATGATACACACACATTATATATATTTACAGTGTACAACCTGATGTTTTGGTTTTCTTCATTTATAACACCTTTATAGAGATATAATTCACATACTACACAATTCACCCTTTCAGAGTGTGCAATTTAATGCTTTTTAATATATTCACAGTTGTGCAACCACAACCACAATCAATTTAGAATTTTCATTGCCACTCATTAACAGTTACTTACCTGTTTTTGTCCCTCAACCTAAAAGCCCTCTCCCCACCCCAGTCTTCAGCAACCACTAATCTACTTTCTGTCTCTATAGATTTGCCTGTTCTGGACATTTCTTATAAGTGGAATCATACAATAGGAGGTCTTTTGTGTCTGGCTTCTTCCACTTAACACAATGTTTGCAATGTTCATTCATGTAGTAATATGTATCAGCACTTTAGTCCTTTTTATAGCCAAATAATATCCCACTGAGTCTTTGGTTTTTCATGCAGAAAAATATCCTTGTGGATTATGGACTCCGAAGAATCACATTCTTGATTGCCCAAGAGGTCAGTCCAATTGTCAGTTCATCTATGAGCTTTTTTTTTCTTTTTTCCAAGCCTCCGTGCCATTTATTTGATATTTACTCTGTAATACTTGGGATGGAAGGGATCAATCACTAGAAAAGAGAATACTTTCCAAATGATTTATGCTAGAACCAGACTGGGTTAACATTAATAATCACAAAATAAGTACACAAATATGTCTGAGTCTTGCCTGATTTAATTGTCTTTTATATGGATTTCTTTTTGCAGAAAGAATTTCCCAAGTTTTTCACATTCAGAGCAAGAGATGAGGTATGACCAAAAACAATGTTATTGTTCGCTCTACTCTGGCATTTTTTATATTCTTGAAGAATATTGTCCCTAGTCCTTAAGGCATCCCCGTATCCTAGAATGTGGCAACTTTAGTGTACACGCCAGCCTTCCTCTGGAACTGTATTTCCCATAAGAGCCCCAAATTTCCTTGGTGGGGCTTAGTCCTTGCGAATCCTACCCTTTCTGCCTCGCTACAGTTCTGTCTCCCTTGGATCATTTTTGTACTTGCAGGTGTACCCGCCTCCTTTTCTTGTGTTCTTTTAGAGCAGTGGTCAACAAACCATAACTTGCAGGCCAGCTGCCTGTTTTTATGAGTAAAGTTTTATCGGAACACAGCCATACCCACTTGATTACGTATTGTCTACCATGCTTTTTGCTGTACAATAGCAGAATTGAGTAGTTGTGACAGAGACCATATGGTCTGTCAGCCTAAAACATTTGCTCTCTGGTCCTTTAAGAAAAATTGGCTGATCCCTATACCCCTATTCTAGAACAGGTGGGCTTTTTCCCAACACAGATTCGAGACTCTTCCAAATTCGTCATTTTGTATTTTAATTTATCCAAAGCCTGACTTTTCCAGCTAAGACCCATTTTTTTTAAGGTTCTTCATTTTCTCTCCATTTTGGTCTCCAGCACTGTCAATAGCTTCTTTTGGGAGACGAGTTTCCACAAAGAAACCAGGGGTTAGTGAGTTCTTGAGAATTACTACATGCTGTGACAGAGAATAGTCATGCTGGCAGGTGCTGGGGACTAGCTAGGCCCACCCACGAGCTGAGAGGTGCACCCCAGCACACCAGTCTTGCAATGCCTATGGTTCTAGGATCTTAGCAAAACTCCAAATCTCTTGAGCCCTGGGGGTTGCTCACAATTAGGTGACACAATGAATGTTACATTCCTGAGTGGTAAACACGTGAGCTCCAGGTGTCTGCGGAATAGGGCATGGACCAAGCAGGCACGCAGCTCCAGTGGCAAATTTTGTGTGTATGTATGTATGTGTATGTCTGTGTGTGTGTACATATGTATGTTTCTGTCTTCTCTCTCTGATCGGCCTGCAGTTTGCAGAAGATCGCATTTACCGTCACTTGGAGCCTGCCCTGGCCTTCCAGCTGGAGCTCAGCCGGATGCGTAACTTTGACCTGACTGCTGTGCCCTGTGCCAACCACAAGATGCATCTTTACTTGGGTGCCGCCAAGGTGAAGGAAGGGACAGAAGTGACAGACCACAGGTTCTTCATCCGTGCCATCATCAGGCACTCAGACCTGATTACAAAAGTAAGATGTTGTGGGGCGTTTCTTTCTCCCTCTCAGCTTGTCCCTTGTGCCCTGGCCCTCTTTTCCTCAAGTTCCTCCTCAGTGCTGGGCCCTGGGCTGCATGCTGGGTATTGGAGGATGCACTGGGCACATGCAGCACTACCCTTGTGACGCTCCAGTCTAGGGCCTGGAGGCAGACAGTGAAGCGGCCCATTATCATGTCCCGGCTGGTGACACTTGGATCAGTTTCTTATGTGGATCTCTCTGCATGAAATAAGAGCATTGAGAGGAAAGAAAGATACTGGTTTGTTAAGGGAATTTCTCATATATGCTGATTGAGTGATCATTTTTCATCATTTCCTGCATTTAGAAAAGTTATCCATGTTTATATTGTGAAAATTTCAAACAATACTGAAAACTATTTTTAAAAATCAAGTGAAAGGACCCAGAATCCTGCCACTGAGGGGCCAGCCCTATGGGTGACCCTTTGTAGACATAATTCTATCCCTACAACCTAGAGTTGTAGGTATAATGTTGCAGATAAGAGCTTTGGGTGGACAGATCATTTGAAGACTAGTGTTTGTCCACTGATTAGTTACTTTTGTAGACCTGTTTCCATGTTAACGAGGAATGGTCTACCACATGCTATTTCCTGGCATGGATATACCATGTGTGTGTAATGTTTTTCACTAATCCCATATAGATGGATATTAAGCTAATCTCTGTGTTTTGCTACCTCAGTCAACTAGATGTTTCAACAGGTTGTATTATTATTTAGGTACGGTGAGGCCAACAGATTAGGAGACAATGGCCATTGAAAAGATAGTTTGTTACTCACAGTTCCCAAGAAGAAGGGACTCACTAAGCCATGGGGCCACACAGGGAAGTGCCAGGTTGCCCAGGCAGCAGAGGGAGGGAGGGGAAAATGGGGGCAGGATCCTTTACTGTGGTTTCTGCAGGAAGAAACTGACAAGGCAGGGTGAACAGGCTTAAGGTTGGCTAGTGTGAATACTTTCAGCATGCTCTGGGGCATAGGGGCTGTCCCTAGTTGTCTGGTGCCTGGCCCTAGGTGATTAGGGCAGGTGGATGGTAGCTCAGGGCGTATGAAAACCTGATACAGGAGGTGGTTGGGCATGGGCTCAGGACTGGCTGGTTTGCATTTGAAAAGCACACACACACAGGTGGTGTGTTGACTACTTCTGGGACTTGGTTAGTCCTGGGAGGGGCAGTTCCTCCAGGGTTAGCAAGGCCCAGATGTCAAAGTGTGAGATACAGAAAATTAAAGGCCTGGTCAATACACTAAGCATGTTTGCCATCCCTTCCCCTCTGGAGGCAGGGCTGTGCCGTTCCAGCCTGGAACAGTTTTTGGATGAGGAGAATGTTGTCCTCCTCTATCTTTCCCAGGCTGGTTTTCTGGCCAGCTGGGAGCTGCCCAGCGCCCCTTGCCTTAGCAGCCGCCCTCCCCCCACCAACTTTGGCAGGAAGCCTCCTTCGAGTATCTGCAGAATGAGGGTGAGCGACTGCTCCTAGAGGCCATGGACGAGTTGGAGGTGGCGTTCAACAACACCAGCGTGCGCACTGACTGCAACCACATCTTCCTTAACTTCGTGCCCACGGTCATCATGGACCCCTCCAAGGTCTCGCCTCTGGGGGGCTCTCACCGCATTCTGGGATCCACCTCACTGGGATCTAAGGCTCTTTGTGCCCTCTCCTTTGGGGTGTTGTCTCCTGCCACTCAAAACCTGGGTTCCAGGATGAATCCGTGTGTGTTTGAGCCTTGGTTACTGCAGGAGAATAAGCCTTGTGTGCTCAATTTTAAAGCTGTATTTTAGCCACAGCCCTTAGGACTGTCCCTGTTTTGAGGTTCATCTTGCATGGTCATGCCACACTTTAACTTTAAGGATGACAAGGGTGCACAATTGTCTAGCAAAACAAAATTTCATCCTCTCCCTGGTTGCAGGCTCTGTTGGGACTGCTTGTGGGTGGGTGATGGGAACGAGAACCTGAGGTCTGTGGCTATGTGCGTTCTCCAACAGCTGGTTCTTCATGAGCAGGCGGATTTCCTTGATTGTGATTCTGGGATGTAAGACGTCCCAGTACATCAGCCTGGCATCTGCGGGGTGCAGAGGGCCCATGCTTGCCCTGACTGCACCAGTCCATTCAGCTCCAGAAGAAAGCTACGCATAGGCTTGTGATACATGATGGATATAAAGTCAGTGTAATGTAGGAGTCGCTTGCCAGCCTCAGTTTCCTCATCTGCCAGTGGGGGATAAAAATGCCTGCCTCTCTGAATTCTTAGGGCAAAATGAAACAATGAGTTTTAGATGCTTAGCGAGATACCCTTGGTTGTTATTAGCTAATCGTTTTTGTTAGATGCATACTATGTCCCAGGCATTTTGCGTTCAGTGTATCTCATCATCTCATTATTATCAGTGCTATTGTAAGTGTGTGTGGAGCGATCCCTGAAACTGGAACTGCCGTGTTTTGGGGCAGATCGAGGAGTCTGTACGCTCCATGGTTATGCGCTATGGCAGCCGGTTGTGGAAGCTCCGCGTGCTGCAGGCTGAGGTCAAGATCAACATTCGCCAGACCACCACCGGCAGTGCTGTTCCCATCCGCTTGTTCATCACCAACGAGTCGGGCTACTACCTGGACATCAGCCTCTACGAAGAAGTGACCGACCCCAGATCTGGAAACGTGAGGCTGGGCCGGGCCAGGGGGCTTGAAGAGTAGAGGCAGGCTGCTCGGGGCATCAAGACTAGCTTAAAAATGACATTTGGTGGCTGTCTTACCTTGCAGTGCCATGCGGGATTGGGGTGGCCCCTCAGAGTTCCGTGAATAGCTCCACATTATCATAAACGTGTTAGCTTCTCAATCTGGTTGTTGATTCTCTTAGGAAGGAACACAAATCCTTCAAAGCTTAACCCACTCTACAGCCATATTTGGAATAAGACGTGGGGTACTGTGGTTGATTCTAATGCAGCCATCAGATTGGTTCACTTAGAGAAAGAGATGTTTTCCCCATCCATGTTTTAGAGCTGACTTTTATAAAGCGAACAAATATCCTTTTGTGTAAATGTATACAGTCAGCCCTCCGTATCTGTGGGTTCTGTATCTGTGGATTCAATCAACAGTAGATTGAAAATATTTTTTAAAAAATTGAATATGTACAGACTTTTTTCTTGTCATATTCCCTAAGCAATACATTTCAACTATTTACCTAGAATTTACATTGCATTATGTATTATAAGTAATCTAGAGATGATTTAAAGTATATGGGAGGATGTGCATAGGTTATATGCAGATAGTACATATTTTATATAAGGGACTTGAGCATCTGTGGATTTTGGTGTCTGCAGGGTTCCTGGAACCAATCCCCAGATACTGAGGGATAACTGTATGTGTTTGTGTGTGTGTGTGTGTGTATGTATATATATATATACTTTTTATTGTGAAATAATTAAAGACTCAAAACTCTCAAAAAGTTGCAAAAATAGTACAGAGAAAAAAATATTACAGAGAGTTCCCATGTTTCCTTCACCCAACTTTCCCCAGTGATAACATTTTTCTTAACCGTAGTATGTTATCAAAACAGGAACTAGGACTTGGTATAGTACTATTAACTCACGTACAGACTTTATTCGGATTTCACATGTTTGCATGCAGTCTCATTGGGGTGTGTGTGTGTGTGTGTGTATGTGTATGTGCGTATGTAGTACTACAATTGTTATATTTTTGGAGCTGTCCCTTCTTGTTCTAGTTGCCTACAGTAGTGGAGAAGAGAATTTTACCTATCTCAGGTGTTCATTGTTATGCGATGTGACACGCTTTGCCTCCCCCCATGACATTTTTATTGAAGACTAGGTAGAAATAAATTGGGGAGGAGCATGGTCCTCTGAGACCTGCCTCCCTCATGCTGTTTTTCTTTCTTTCTGGTCCAGATCATGTTTCACTCCTTTGGCAACAAGCAAGGGCCTCAGCACGGGATGCTGATCAATACTCCCTACGTCACCAAGGATCTGCTTCAGGCCAAGCGCTTCCAGGCCCAGTCCCTGGGAACCACCTACATATATGACTTCCCAGAAATGTTCAGGCAGGCAAGTCCTGCGGCACAGATGCGGCACTGCCACCGGGTCCTCCCTCAGACACCACCCAAACCAGACCCCCCACTGTCCTTAGTTACCCTTCTGAAGACCCAGTTAAAGAACAAGGTCTTCGTGAAGAAAAAAAAATTAAGGTTAGGAATGACTTCATAGTATTTTTCCCAAAATAAACCTCATTATATCCTGATAATAAAAGTAATATGATATAGAAACTTTGGAAAATAAAGGAGAATATTAAAAAAAAGAGAAAAAAAGGAACTCATAGTTCTGCATCCTATTGACAAATGGCTTAATATTTTGATGTGTTTCCTTCTGGTCTTTTAATGCTCATTTATTAAATGCCTGCTACTTTCCAGGCATCCTCTAAGGCTAAAGAAACCATGAGAACAAGAAAGGGGTCACTACCTTTAAGGAAGTTTTTAGTCTGCTTTTAAAACATAATATTTTGATATGTTTTCTTGATTATTAAAGTATACATCAGAAAATTCAGAAAGTTAGGAATAAGTAAAATTTCACCCATGTGTAGTCTACCCATCATTGATGCCTGCAATAACATTTTAGTGTGTTTCCTTCAAGTATTTTTCTGTGCCTTTATTTTTTTACGTAGCAGAGCCTTTAAAGGAGACTGAATATGCTGACACTGGTGATGTGGGTGTCTCTTTGCATCCCTCCATTGCTTTGTGAATGATGTTCATGAAACAGAGGTCAGGGACCTTCTACCATAAGCAGGAAGTGTCAGTTCCTGAATGTAGCTTTGCTTCAGGCACAGGAGATGGAGAATAGCAAGAAAAGCTGCTCTTTAGAGTCACTCAGGCCTGGGCTTGAATCCTGGATCTGTCTCTTTCTTCATATTGTCCCTGGGCAAGTTCCTTTACTTCTCTGGGCCTCAGTTTCCTCCTCTGTAAAATGAGTATAATAATAGTACCTACCTTGCAAAGTTTTTGGAGAAATATATGTAAAGTATTCAGTAGGTGCTTAATAAACGGAAACTTTTATGATTAAGGATAACATTGTGGGCCGGCCCGTGGCTCACTCGGGAGAGTGCGGTGCTGATAACACCAAGGCCACGGGTTCGGATCCCATATAGGGATGGCCGGTTTGCCCACTGGGTGAGCGTGGTGCTGACAACACCAAGTCAAGGGTTAAGATCCCCTTACCGGTCATCTTTTGAAAAAAAAAAAAAGGATAACATTGTCTGTATCCTTTTGCCTCACTATAGAGGAAGATGCATGACTAAATCAGGAACACATTTATCCTCTTTCTTTTAGATAAAGAAACAGAATACCATGGACAACCCAGATATTGGGAAACTTAAATGAAGTGGAAAATTTCCAAAATAAATATATCTCACCAAAACTGACTCAAGAAGAAGAGGAAATCTGATCTAAATAGATTATAAGCATTAAATAATTGTAATACTTTTTAAAAACCCACTAGAATTGGGCCCAGATAGTTTTATATCAACTTCTGTCAAACCTGCAAGAAATAGATAATTCCCTCTGTATACAAATTGTTTAAAGAGTAGGAAAAAAGTGAATGTTTCTTAACTCATTTTATCAGGTTGTTATTACCCTAATATTAATTCCATATGAGAACATTAGGAAAGGGGAATTTTATCTCATTAATATAAACACAGACACAAAAATCATAAACAAAATATTGGCAAATGAAATCCAGCAGTGATGTAAAAAACTTAGACCAAATAGGTTTTATCCTGTGACTGCTTATATGATTTGATATTAGGAAGTCTATTCATGTAAATTACCATACTAACAACAGATTAAGAAAAAAACTTAAACTTCTAAAAATGTGCAAAAATAGTATTTGATAAGACAACATCTGTTCATAAGAAAAGCTTTAAATAAACTAGGATTAGAAGGGAATTTGTTATCTTGATAAAAGATATCAACCAAAAATTAATAGTAACTAATGGTAAATTGTCAGTGATATTCTCTTTAAACACAGGTACAGGACAGAAATATTCATTATCACCAATTTTATTATACATTTTTTACTGGAGTCCCTGGACAATGCAATAAAACAACAACAAAAAAAGAGAAAAGACAAGCCCCCACTTGGGAGAATAGGTTTTAGTGCTTGTTACCAGCAAGGGATTAGAACTAGATGATCTACAGAATGCTTATAAATCAACTAGAAAGAAAAAAGGCAAAACTACAAAATTTGGGCAGGAGTTATAAACAAGAAGCTTGCAAAAAAAGAAACTCACATGATTAATAAACAAATTAAAACAGGTCAGTACCACAATACAATTTCACACCTAGCAGAAGGGTAAACATTTAAAAATGTGACAAAACCAAATGCTGGAGAATATATGGAGCAAAGGAGTCTTTATACATTCTACTGAGCTTGTAAAGAGGTTCAGAATATTTGTGAGTGATCTGATAATATCAAGTAAAGTTGAACCTTCGCATTCCCTATCACCCAGCACTTCCGCTCTTAGGTACATATGTCTATCTGGTGAAACTCTCACCCATGTTTATGAGACTGAGTGTTCATTACAGCATTATTGATAATACTGTAGAACAGGAAACAACCTTAAATGTTCCTAAATAGGCTTACGAATAAATAAATTGTGATATATTTGCATCATGGAAAACTGAACAGCAGGGATAATGAAGTAACCAGAGCTAAACTTATTAGTATGTATAAATCTCTCAAACATAACGGGGAGCAGAAAAAGTAAGTTGCACAAGGATGTGTTCAGTGTGATACCACTTATGTAAAGTTTGTTGTGCAACACTACGTGTTTTCAGTGTGTGCACATATGATGAAATAAAAACATAGAAGCACAAGTGCGAGTGGTAGACAATAACTTCAGAGTAATGGTTACTTGGGGGCTGGAGAGGGCAGGTGGGAGGGGGATGGTATAGAGAGGGGTACACCACTCTTTCTTTCCTTAAAGAATCCTAAGCAACTATAGAAAAATTGAGATTTGACAAAGCCACGGGATGGGTGCCTGGGTGTTTATTATTCTACATTTTTTAAAAAATATGCTTTAAATATTTCATGATTTAAAAAAGAGAGAACTAGAAAATTCACCTTGGAATCATGACAGATCATCTCCATCTGGGAAGATAGTACCCCCCTACTGATGCCTTCAAGTTTTTCCTCTTTCTTCTCCTCTCCCCAGGCTCTCTTTAAACTCTGGGGCTCCCCGGACAAGTACCCCAAAGACATCCTCACGTACACTGAATTAGTGGTGGACCCTCAGGGCCAGCTGGTGGAGATGAACCGACTTCCTGGTGGAAACGAGGTAAGAACTCATCAGAGCCCAGCCCCTGGCTGGAGTGACCCTTTTAAAAACATTTCCCCTGAAGAAACAACCCTGTTTTCCTTGTGCATTCACCTCCTCACCAGGTGGGCATGGTGGCCTTCAAAATGAGGTTTAAGACCCAAGAGTATCCAGAAGGGCGGGACGTGATCATCATCGGCAATGACATCACCTTCAGCATCGGATCCTTTGGCCCAGGGGAGGACCTTCTGTACCTGCGGGCATCTGAGATGGCCCGGACAGAGGGCATCCCCAAAATCTACCTGGCAGCCAACAGCGGGGCCCGTATCGGCCTGGCTGAGGAGATCAAACACATGTTCCAGGTGGCTTGGGTCGATCCAGAAGATCCCCACAAAGTGCGTCATGAAGCTGGTGTGGTGATGTGGTTCCGCTCAGCTAGTGTTTTATTTTCCATGGGGGTGACAGCACCTGCAAGAGGGTGCAAAAAAACTTAACCCTTTTTATGCATAAAGCACAGATATACATGTAGTGTTGTAAACAGGCATGTGGCATATAGGTGGCATTAACATTTCATCGGGGAGGAGGTGGTGATTAGGAAAACATGTCTAAAAGGCTCCGTAGGGGGATGATAATGAAAAAATGTTTATAAACACTGAGCTGATATATACTGAGCTTCTCCTGAAGGCAGTGTGCACTGAATGCACACTGAATGCAGAGGGACATAAAACACTGTCCCTAGCCTCAGAGAGTCCTTAAAAATCATCTGGGAGATGTGTAGACAGCAGCTAAAATAGATCACTTTGTGATGCGAGACTACAGTGGATAGTCATTCTTTCCAGCCAGAGCATGCATTCTCAAGGGGAGGGGGTGGTATTGCCCCCACCGAAGGAGACGAAAATTATTTTGGGAGAGGCAAAAAATATATTTATTTTATATTCGTATATTTTTATATACATAGACTTTTCATGTATACATGTACATACATCCAGTACATAAACAGTATATCTTTAATATTAAAATTTCATTGGGGTGGGGAAGCTGGCAATAAGGGGAAAAAATGTCTGAGAAGGCTCCTTAGGGGAGCTGTAATGAAATGATTGAGAAACAATCAGAGACCAGGAAAAGCATGAGATTGCCTTGTAAGGATGAGAGGAAAGCGCTCAGCTCAAAGCAGACTTTCAGTTTATAGCTGTTACTAACATGGCATTAACACCAGACATGTTAATGTGTTATTGACATGTTATTGACATTTGCTTCTACAGTGTTGACATTTTTCAAAAAACAGTGCTGTTGAGTGCAGGGGAGTGGGTTCATAGCCTCACCAAAGTATGTTATTTAAAGGGATTTAAATACCTGTACCTGACCCCCCAAGACTACACCAAAATCAGCTCCTTGAACTCCGTCCATTGCAAACACATTGAGGAAGGAGGAGAATCCAGGTAAATAACTTAAGGTAGCTCCTTAATTATGCTTGTGTTTAATTTCAGCTAGTAATGGGGAATCTGTCTCTTTGCCTCTGGGTTTATGGTGATATTCTCAGGTGGGGTGGAGATGTTTGTATAATAGGACCCCTGAGCTTCTGTTTGGGGGCACTGTTGACTTAAACATTTGGGACATTCTCCAGGGTGAACCCATCTTTGTCATTATAAAATGGGTCCCCCCATTTGCAAAAATAGCACATAGAATCTTGACTCACTGATTGATCATAAACTAAGTGGCTTCCTCATCTCTCTGTAGCCCAAATGCTAGTCTAGGTTGCTTTTGGAGGAAGATGGGGTAGGGTGACATCTCAATAAGACAATGCTGTACTTGCCTTTTTTAGAAATTTTAGCACCAATTACAATGGTCCTAGACCTCTGCTTTCCCTTCACCTCTGGCTGCTTACCCTTCCAATCTCTCATCTTGCTGCCCCATCCCTCCTGCCTTGGATCCTTGGGCAATACATCAGCCTTGGATTCTCCTGGGCTCGATCTCCGTCTCTAACCTGTGTTTGGTTCTTGAAGATACGTCATCACGGATATCATTGGGAAGGACGATGGCTTGGGTGTGGAGAATCTGAGGGGTTCAGGCACGATTGCGGGGGAGTCCTCCCTGGCTTATGAAGAGATTGTCACCATTAGCTTGGTGAGTCCCCAACTATTTTCTTTTCTTTTTCATCTTTCTATGGTAGAAACTGTAAATTAGTTGCAAAAGTAGAGAGAATTGATAATGAGCCCATGTGCCATCACGCAGCTCCAGCGTGTCCCTACACGCAGCCATTCCTGTGTCCTCAATCCCCCCGCACCCCAGTTTAGACTGTTTTAAAGCCAACCCTCTCCATTATATCTTATTACCCGTAAATACCTCACAGTGGATCATTCACAGAAAAAGACTTGTTTTTTTTTCCTTTTTTATATAACCACAATACTATTATTCCACCCAACAGAATCAATAATTCTTTAATATCAATGGAACCTAGTTTGGTCTCATTTAAACAGTTATCTTGTTGTGAGGCACCCTCCCGCAAGAATGCACTTACACGCCACTCATGCAGAAAAGGGCAGTTTATTCACTCCAGCTGGCCAGTGACCGTCTCTCAAGGAGCAACCAAGGGAGAACGGCCCTGGGCCTTGGTCTTGTGGGGTTTTTTTTTTTTTTTTTTTTTTTTTTTTTTTTTTTTTTT
>NW_007726640.1:37797-87651 GCF_000696425.1 Galeopterus variegatus | reverse complement strand
CCGCGGGCCCGCCCCCCTGGGGGGTCGTCCCCCCCCGCGCTCAGCCAGTGAGCGGCCGGTCTGTATGTGGGATCCAAACCCTCAGCAGGAGCGCCGCCGCGCTTCCCAAGCAGCACACTGTAGCAGTGCGCCACCAGGCCGGCCCTTTAAAGGCAAAAACCACATCCCATTGGCACACAGGTTTGTCCAGGTGCACAAAGCAAGCTAGGGAGCTAGGTTACAGAAGCCAAAAATGAGCTGTTAGAGCAATCAGGCACCCAACTTTTCATTGTGTGTGGTTCCTGTTCCCGTGTAATAGTTCACTGTGTATAGCTCCTGTTTCTATGCAACGATTTTTGTTTCTATGAGAAGGTCAACAGTTTCTCACACAGAAGGGGGGTAGTCTGATGATGGGAATGGAGCGGTGCCTTCCTAAGATGGCGTTGGTATTGCTCAGGATTCTCTGTTATTAAATCAAAAGCAGTCACAGCCAGGGGGTCATCTGGGATGGGGTGAGGCAGGTGGTGTGATAAATTCCAGGAACTAGGCCATTGTGTCAGGTCAGACGGGGTAAAATGGAGTTAGTTAGGTTAAGCACGCAATTCTACAGAAGCAGATAGCGTACGTTATGAGGGTGTAGGGAGCTCTATTTCAATCTCAACAGTATCCTTTTATAGTTGGTTTGTTTAAACCAGGGTCCAATATTCTCTTATTTTAAAGGTATTCAGTATTTATAAGAACTTGTATCTGACGTTAGCTAGTATAAGACAAATATTCCCCACACTACCCCCGTGACTTTTCCAAAAATGCTTTCTGTTTTTCTAATAGCGGTAGTAATAATAGTATTCTTTAAGGATAAGCCGTCATTTAAGGCCTTATTTTTCCAGTGCAGTGTTGGATCTTCAATTCCAAGGTAGAAAATGCTGGGCATCAGTGTGTTCCTTAGGCTGGTTTTCTAGATGTTACACACACACACGCACGCGCGCGCGGGTAGAAAATGCTGGGCATCAGTGTGTTCCTTAGGCTGGTTTTCTAGATGTTACACACACACGCACGCGCGCGCGCGCACACACACACACACACACACACACACATTTTTTAGATAGTTTAGGACTTCCAAGAAGTTATGAGGCAGTAGAGAGAATTCCTGTATGTCCTTCATCCAGCTCCCCCCATGACAGGATCTTACCCTAGTCCCTTACCAAAACCAGGAAATTGACATTGGCACAATCCTGTTAACTCAGTACAGACCTTATTTGAATTTTACCAGTTTTTACACACAGTCCTGGATGTCCTTTTGGTTGTGTGAGAGGCTGCGATGGTTAGCAAATGGCTGAGCTCAGAAGAGCCACACACAAGCCTCTTAAGACCCTGAACATTCAGTGTGTATTGTTTCTCTTTATACACTGTCTTCATTAACCATGTTCTTTCTAGATGGGAAGCCACACTCCAGGGAGTGGCCTGAAGGATAAGAGGCTTTTGCCTCTGTTCTTTGGCCCCAGATCAGGTTGTCACTGGCCAAAACATAACTTCCATGTGTGCCGGCAGGTTCCTGGGCTCTCCTCCCATGTGGGGGTTGGGGCATGCCACCTCTGGAATTCAGAAGGGGTCTTCTCTCCACAGGTGACCTGCCGAGCCCTTGGGATCGGGGCCTACTTGGTGAGACTGGGCCAGCGAGTGATCCAGGTGGAAAACTCCCACATCATCCTCACGGGAGCAAGTGCTCTCAACAAGGTGACAGAGAAGGGGCCTCTGGGGACGGGGGTCATTTTAACATTCCCATTGTCCTCTGGTGGAGTTTTTCTCAACATTAAACCAGTTTCAGTCCTACTAATGTGAGAGCTATTTTTCCAATTTGCAGTTATCTGGACCTCTTCCCACCTGCCCCCCACAAAATTTTCGGCTTTTCTGGTGGAATTAAGTCCCTGTATTACTGACATTTTAAAACAAAACTATTAAAGGGCATTACTTTGCTAACCGTGCTGTGTCAAAGCAGGTCCTGGGAAGAGAGGTCTACACATCTAACAACCAGCTGGGCGGTGTGCAGATCATGCATTACAATGGCGTCTCCCACATCACAGTGCCGGATGACTTCGAGGGGGTTTATACCATCCTGGAGTGGCTGTCCTTTATGCCAAAGGTGCAGAATCCCCCTCTGCAGCTTGGAGCTTGGAAGACTCTGTTTTCAAGCTCACCTGCTAATTGTGTCCCTGTCACCTCCTGGGTGCTGTGGGAGGGTGGGGAGCAAGAACATTGTAAATGTGCTGGGCTTGATTTTTCCTTACTCCTCCCTCCTTCCCTGTCCAGCACCCAGCCCTGTACTAGCTGTTCTTTGCTCTTTTGGTGGCACTAATGCCATTGTAAGAATGCTGTCTGTTGATACTTTAGAAAGGGGTAGCATTGCCTCTTGAAAAAAGAGGCAACATTGGACAATAGGGAATCCTCAAGCTTTATATTCAGGGTAGATTTGATTCCTGGTATCCTCCTCAGTAGCAATGTGACCCTGGGACAGTTAATCTTTCTGAGCCTCAGTTTCCTCATCTGTGAAATGGGGATGATGATAACACCCATCCTGTGATGTTATGATGATGAAGTGAAATGGTATTTAGAGCTCCACACTTGGCAGTCCTCACCAAATGCTACTCATCAGGTGGAGTTTCTTTCTCCAGATGTTGACTAGCAGATGTTTGAGTCTCAGTTTCTTCAACTGTCCATTGGGGATGGTGTTTGCCTTGCCATGCTGTTAGGGTACCTCCTGAACAGCAGCGTAAGAAGAAGGTAATGGTGGGCACAGTTCTTGGTTCACTGTAACATTCCATGCAAATAAGTGAGGTTGTTATTCTTCATTGTAATTATTTCTGGAAGGTTGGTTTCCAGAGTTCAACTCATCCCAGATCCCCAAGTTTAAATATCACAGATGACAGTTACTCCTGAGTGCTCCTTTCTCCCATCTGCGTGTCAACTCTTGCTACTACCTGCAGCCGGTCTCTCTTTTTGTTCTTTCTTGTAAGATGTTTTTCCTCTTACCTGGCCTTAGGTAGCAGGACGAATCCTCCCCTGCCTCTCTTTCACTTCCCAGCATCATTGAATCCATCTGAACCCTGAAGGGTGCTCAGGAGTTCATAAACTAGATTTCAAAAGACTCCATAGGGTGGCCACTCCTTCTCTGACACTCTCTAACCAGCAGAGAGGCTTCAGAAGCCCTGGAGAGGGGATACTGCTGCATAACCAGTCATAATCATAGTCAGAGGAGAAAAGCACAAACAGCAGATTGGAGGCTTATTGACAAGCACTGGAGACTGAGTGGGAGACCTGGCTTTCTTTTCTAGGATAATCACAGCCCAGTTCCTATCATCACACCCACTGACCCCATTGACAGAGAAATTGAATTCCTCCCATCCAGAGCTCCCTACGACCCCCGGTGGATGCTTGCAGGAAGGCCTCACCCAAGTAAGTCCTAAAGTGTTTGCCTGGGACCTGGGTCTTGGGTTTCTTTCCTGAGCCTGGGATAAAGGATCCCTTAGGAAGAAGAACTGGTGCTTGTTCCCATATGGCAGAGGAGTGCCCCTGAGAGTGAATGCAGGGGGAGTGGAGGGATGGAGATTTTATTCTATGCTTTTCCTGAGCCATTGACCAAGAAGGGCTGCAAACAGCCTTTGGTTTCTGGAGCTAATAGATGGAGGTGAGGTGCAGCGGTGGTCATGGCCTCCCTCCCCAAACTGCCCTGTGGTTGCATAGTGGAAAATTCGGTGCTAAAACATCAGAGTTTCCAAAGAAGACTGCCCCCTCCCCACCGCCCCCCATCTCTCTCTCTGTGGTTGACTAAACCTGTCCAAGGGAACTCTCTGTGAGTTTACCCAGGACAGACTTTTTCTACACACACATACACCTTCACATTCATGCAAGTGTGAACACACATGTGCACACACACTCTTTTGCACACATGCATTCTCTCTCTCTCTCTCTCTCTCTCTCTCTGGAAGGGATGGGTTTATCTCTTGGGGGTATATTATTTCATTCTGAGCAACCAAACAGAACAGGAAAGCTGAGATACCCCTGCTACTGTGTCCCGAGTCTAGAATTTCACATGCTGCTATCTTGAGATACAGGAGGCGTGGCCCTCAGGGACAGGCCTGACTCTGGCCAGTGGAAGGAGCCGTGTGGCTTTCTATCTTTCATGGGCTTTCTCACATGTGACCATGGAGAGGACTGGCTTATCTTGATTAAAACGTTCGACTTCTGGCTGTCAGGTTTCTTCCTCTGGTCGGGCCAGCCTTTGGGCATTCCCAGGTGCCCACCTTCCCACCTCTGCACCGTGAGTCACCTCCTGCTGCCTGGCTCCTTTCCCCTTGTCAGAACTGCAGTCACATATGCCATGGTGTGGACTTAAGTCACCATTTCCTCCCCAGCAATGGCTGCAGTTGACATCATCATATTCTCTCTCTCTCTCTCTGGGCAATTGAAAACTTTCTTCCCAGTTAAATGGTTATGAAGCTGCAGCCAGCAGGTCGGAGATGAGTTTTTCGGAGCAGGTGGTCCCTTCCTGAAATCCCACCTCCTGGGAAGTGTCCTTCAGCTCTCTACTTCTTGGGAATAGGAGGCAGAGATTATGATTAGGATCTCAGCATGTTTGGCATTGACGGGCATGGTAGTTGGATATTCCAGATGGACTGAATTCTGATTTGGTGTATTTTTTGCAGCCCTGTGTTTTTGTTTTGTTGTTTCTGTTTTTGTGGGTGTGTGAGGGGTTGGGATATGTATTAAAGGGGAAATGGCTGTTGTTTGGGCTGTCAGGATATGGTCAGGCTGTCCTTAGAGAGGTTGCAAGACAGCCTGCCGAGCCAGGCGGACCCTGAGGGCCTCATGAGCCAACTTCATTCTGGGCTTCTGCTGTCTGCACACAGCTCTGAAGGGAAACTGGCAGACTGGATTCTTCGACCAGGGCAGTTTCAAGGAAATCATGGCACCCTGGGCCCAGTCCGTGGTGACAGGACGAGCAAGGTAACCCTGAGGATGAGAGCAGGCTGCACACGCCTGGCCTCACCAGGCATTGGGACTCCTAGGTGCTGGGTTCAGGGGCACCAAGGGACATTTTGTCCTGGCTCCAGGATTTCCTGAAAGAAAAAAACGATTAGGGGAATGGTTTTCTGGATGATGAGCCATTTCATAAAGTCTGGATTTGTCTGTGTATAGCCTTAGAAGGCATCTCAGCCAGATCCTGCTGGGGAACGGGACCCTTGCCTCTAGTGTCAGTCGCCATGAAACCCTTTGGGAATCAGAAGACAGCCCTGGGTGCTGTCCCCAGAAAGCTGCATAGACACTCAGCACTGTGAATCCCATTTCAGGAGGGCCACAGGCAGGAGCCCTACTGTGTATCATTGCTGGTGGAAGGCTTAAGTGCTTGAATGCTTCCAGAGCTGAGCAGCTCACTTCTCAGCAGTGCAGCCCTCATCTTTTGGGACAGCTCCGGCTGCCTGAAAGTTCTTCCTTAGATTGAGCCCAAGGTCGTGTCCTGATAACTGACTACTCAGATTCCTGGTGTGATGTCGTGGCTGCAAGTCCAGGCCCTGGAGTTGGACCTGAGGCTAAGCCTCGGCTCCATCCCTCAAGCTCTCTGGGCCTCCACCTCCTCATCTGTAAAATGGGGATAATAATTCTATCCTCAAAGGATTATTGTGATGTTTAGAAGCAATAACATATGTTAAGCACTTAAAATATCATAAATGTTCCATAAGTGGTAGTGGTTACTATTTACTGTCGTTGCTATTTACCTCCTGGGTGAAGAATTTTAAAGTACTAAGCATAGTATGGGCACCTAGTTGCTTCTCTATGTGTTTATTTTAATAACATTTTTTAAACCAGAGATTAAATCTACTCCTCCTTGCGTGGGGAAGCCCTCCCATTATTTGGAGATGCTCTCCTGACCCTCGCCCCCCCACCTCACCTCACCTCGTAGGGTCATTGTGCAAGTCAGTGAGAACAGTCTAGTGATGCACATGCCATGGGCCAGCCGGTAGCAAGTGGTGACATTTACTGATGTCCTGACATCCCTTAAGCTGACTCTCCACCAGGATCAGCACCTCTCAGTCCTTTCCGCATGTGTCTTGGCGACTAGACCTGTGCTGTTCAGTGTGGCAGCTGCTGGCCCAGGTGATAATTTAAGTTGAAATGTAAATGAATGAAAGTGAGAGGGGATGACCTGCTCAGTTCCTCAGTAGTACTTAGCACATTTCACGTGCTCAGTAGCCATGGGCTGCTCGTAGCTACTGTGCTGGACAGCGCAGGTGGAGACATGGCTTTTGTCACAGAAAGTTCTAGTGGATTGTGCTGTTCCAGACCATGCACTGTCTCAATCTTCCCCTGATGGTTTCTGCCCCAGCAAGGCACCAATAGGTTTTCCAACTGTGAGGCTCTTATTGCTTTGGGGCTGGGTGGACCCACATGCCCCAGAGATCTGCCCAGGACCTGGCTCACGTGTGCACACCTTCCAGGCTTGGGGGGATCCCTGTCGGAGTGATTGCTGTGGAGACACGGACCATGGAGGTGGCGGTCCCTGCAGACCCTGCCAACCTGGATTCCGAGGCCAAGGTGAGGGGTCTGTGGCTGCTGTTTCAGCTGCTCTGCCGACAACAGTGGGTTCTGGGTATGGTGGTCACATAGCTGCCTTTCCAGCTCAGAGGTGGGGAAGCAGAGGACTCAGCCAGTCGTTGGCCCTGGGAGGGCTCTGTGCCTGCTTCTCCAGCACTCTGTCCATGGGATGTGTAATGTTCTGCACCATCTTCTTTCTTCCTCAGGGGCTGATGAAAGGTCCCTAAGAATCCCTCCCACCTCTCATCCCTGCCCCTCTACTGTTTCTGCGATAGGCCATGGCACATCCTGGGAAGAACTCAGAAGTCAGGCCGGGTTCTAGGACCAGCTTTGCCACTGACTCAGTGTAGCCTTGACTGGCTTGGCACCTCTCTGAGTCTGTAAATGGAGTCAGCAGGAACCTGGCTGGGCTGAAGAATGAGGGTCAAGCAGGGTCCTGAGTGCCGGAGCTTGGGCCCTCCTGAGCCGTGGCTCTGGTATTGGTGCTAGTGCAGATCGGGTTGCCTGTGCTCCAGGGTGAGGCTCTGGAAGCTGCCCCTGTGTCCTAGGGCCACCATTGCACAGTGGTGCCTGATCCAAATGGCTCTGTGTTCTAGATAATCCAGCAGGCGGGCCAGGTGTGGTTCCCAGACTCAGCCTACAAAACAGCCCAGGCCATCAAGGACTTCAACCGGGAGAAGCTGCCCCTGATGATCTTTGCCAACTGGAGGGGCTTCTCTGGTGGCATGAAAGGTAATGCTGCCCCCCCTCCAGTGTGGGTGCCCCAAAACCTCTTGGTCAGCACCCAGGGCAGCCTCTTCTGAATGGTGACACCGGTTTTCTATGTTTGGTCCCATCGTCGTCTTAGCTAAGCCTCACAAAAATCCCGAGGACAGTAGGCAGTTCAGGTAACATCATCCCATTTTGCAGATGAGCACCTGAGGGTTGAAGGCGAAGTGTGACTCCCCAGAGGTCACGCCAAGAGTGGCTGGGCAGGAAGGGGCAGCCCTGGAAGCTGCTGAGTGACCTGGGCAGTCCTCTCCTGCTTGGTCAGAGGACAAGGACGTACAGCTGCCTGGCCTTCCTCAGACGGCTGCTCTGAGCCTCCAGTGACCTTGCAATCAATCATGCAAGGGCTTTTTAAGCCACCAAGCGCATCTTGAGAGACAGTGGCTTGTGGTGGGTGTTGAGGAAAGAGCTGGACTGGGAGGCAGACAGATCTGCTGTGAATCCTTGCTAGCTGGGTGACCTGAGCCTCAGTTTCCCTCCTTTGTGAAAGGAGGGTAAGAACAGGGCCAACCTCAGGCCAAAGTGAGGATCCAAAGAGCTAATGCTTGGCATGTGTTGCTATTGACATTGATGTTATTATTGTATTATTGTTGCCACATGGGGTGCTCGGGTGCTTGGAGGGACACGTCTTGGTGGAGGATAAGGGCCATGCTGCCTTTGTGCAGAGGGGAAGGACCTGTGTTATTGTTGGGGAGAGTTTTGTGTCCTGGAAACAGTGGGACAGGGTAGAGGGCAGTCACGGGTGAGGGCATCTCAATCCAAGCAGGAAGGAATCTTAGAGACTGGCTGCTCTTTGTGCCACCGTTTATAGACAAGGACACTGAGGCCGACGCTGGGTGACTGACTTATGCAAGATCGCACGGCCACTTAGGGAGTGATCTATGCCTGGACCAGCTCCCAACTCCCAGCCCAGTGCTCTCCAAGTCTCCCAGCTGAGCACGCTCTCTCAGGACCCCAGGAGAGTTAAGACTGTGGGCTTTGCGTGCATAAGAGTCTGGGGCCTGAAGTCACCTAATCAGGCGACTGCCTTGTTTTTCAGACATGTATGACCAGGTGCTGAAGTTTGGAGCCTACATCGTGGATGCCCTCAGGCAGTACAAACAGCCCATCCTGATCTATATCCCACCCTACGCAGAGCTCCGGGGTGGCTCCTGGGTTGTCATTGACTCCACCATCAACCCTCTGTGCATAGAAATGTACGCGGACAAAGAGAGCAGGTGGGTGTGTTGCCTCAGCCTGGCTTGGCCTTTTCTGGTTCTCACTCCCTGTCTTGAGCCACTGGCTGGGGATCGCAGGGGTGTTCTGAGTTGCTGAAGGATGGAGAGTCTCTGGTCTCACCAATCTGGAAGTTAATCAGTGTGTGATTAGATTTTCTCAGGAGAGTTAGTGGCTGGAGCCTGGAGGAGGTGGAGGAATACTTGTCTCTTTTTTCATCACTTAGACTCACCTCCTTCCCAAGGAAGTCTGCAATCAAAAAATAAAAAGGAAAGACCAAAAGCACTTGAGCTTCCTGGCAGCCAGGATGAAAAGAGAAATATGATGAGCCATCTGTCTCTCACTAGACTCTGAGTTTCTCCCAAGCTATAATTTCCTACAGGGGTTATTTTATTCAGTTTTAGAACCCAGGGCCTAGCACAGTGCCTGACTCCTGGTAGACAGTCAGGAAATACTGGCTGACCAAATGACTGATGAGTACTTGCATGAGAGGATACCAGTCCTCCATGGGAGAGAAACCTCCTTGGTACTTTTTCCAGGAGGAATTCATCCCAGGAACTCTTACAGCAAGCATGATGACAGTAATGCTCATAATAGTGATTGATGCTTTTGAAGTGGAAACTCTATGATATATGCTGTGCATGATATAAAAGGCTCAAGAGTAATTCTGCCTAAAATATAGGCATGCCATTCCTATGTTCACACCCTCATCATTCATTCATCCCATGAATATTTACTGAGTACCTACTATGTGTCAGGCATTATGCTGGGTATTGTGATATGGCAAAAATGAGCCAAGCCTGTCCTGGTGGGGGGCTGCTGAAGTCAGGCTTCCGGGAAGACTCATGACACTGAGCAGCCTTGAATGGGGTCATCATTAACTTTTCACTGTGGCCATCAGGAAGCTCAGAGATACCTGTAGTATTTCTCAGGGCTTCCAAGCTGTCAAAACCAAAATGGGACAGAGGGGAGATGGAGGAGAGAGTGAGAAGTACGGAAATGGGAGGGAAGCTCATATGGGACCATGCTGGGCTCTCATTGTGGCTTTGTGAGCTTTAAAGAGATCAGACACAGTCTCCCGGCTTTAGGATAGCAGAAGTGAGGAAAGTCAGAAAGGACTGTGGCCAAAGAGCAGAAGGGTTAGCCATTATGGGGAAAGTCATATACTCTTGGACCTGCAAGGGCCCTCCAGAGTTCAGAAAGCCTTACTTTAAAAAGCAGGCTCAGTTCCTCCTTCTATGGTTATAGAAACAGAGGGCCAGAGAGGAGAAGGACACACAGTGTTTGGTGAAAGAGCTGAGAACCAACACCCAGATCTCCCGGCTCTCTTGCCTCCAGCTCCCCCAGCTCCACTAGCTGTCACTTGCTGGGCGATGCCTCACACGCCCCTGTCCCTGCTCCTTCTTTTTTCAGGGGGGGTGTTCTGGAGCCAGAAGGAACGGTGGAGATTAAGTTCCGAAAGAAAGATGTGATAAAGGCCATGAGAAGGATTGACCCAGCTTACAAGAAGCTTGTGGAACAGTTAGGTAAGGTCTGAATGGCATCGCCTCCCAGAGGTGAAGAGAGGGCCAGCCAGCCCCGTCACTGGAAGTTTCTACTATATTAAAAATAAAATGAAGACACACCAAACATAGCTACAGTAATTGTGAGATTTAAAAAATATTCACATTCTAAAATCAATCCCTTTAATATTAAAAAACACATATAATGCCATAGTGAATTAATTTCTCAGCACCCACAATATAGAACAATTGAAGTATTTGGGGTCAATGAGGAACATCAGAATTTTGGTAGCAAAGTGTCCCTGTAGAACTTCCAATCAGAAGTAATGTATTTTACCAGTTTTGTTTAAATGATAGCCTTGCTTCACTTTTTCTAATCTTTAGACGGAATTTTCTTTAAATGTCCATATTAGGTGGCAATGTCTTTATAACTGTGCTATTCACAAGATTTGTTACAGTGTATATGTGTAATTTTTCTGTCTGGCTTAGTATCAGGATAATGTTGATCTCATAGAACGAGTTGGAAAGTGTTCTCCTATTTTCTGAGTTAGTGTAGAATTGGCATTATCTCTTTAAATCTTTGATAGGAGGTTTCCAACTACAAATTTAACTTCTTTATTATATATACAACTATTTGCATTATCTGTTTACTCCTGGGTAAGCTTTGGTAGTTTGTATATTTCAAGGAATTTGTCTATTTTATCTAAGCTGTGAAATCAGCCTAGAGGTGTTTATAATAGTCCCTTACTATATGTTATAGTACATATTAAAAATAGTAATTGATAGTATCCTGCAAACACTGTGGGTCTGATAGAAGGGGGCACATTTAACGTTGCATGTGGAATGCTGTCTTGCATTTGTGAGTGCATTTGTGAGACTGCATAAGCAACTTGATTTGGGGGTAGTATCAGAGTTAAAGCTCAGATCTCTTGTGGGGCAAGGCCTGTCCTGAAAACCCTGGTTTGTGCCCTCTCAAAAAAAAATCCGTCACCCTAACCTCATGTGGCCACCTTTTGTGGTCTCCCTGAAGGCCTGACCTGTTTGTCTGCTCACCTGCAGGGATGTCTGAGCTCTCTGACAAGGACCGCAAGGACCTGGAGGGCCGGCTGAAGGCTCGCGAAGACCTGCTGCTCCCCATCTACCACCAGGTGGCAGTGCAGTTCGTGGACCTCCATGACACGCCCGGCAGGATGCTTGAGAAGGGTGTCATCTCCGTAAGAGCCTGTGGCTGCTGGGCGGGATGGCAAGAGCCCATCCTAAGGTCACCTGATTTCCAACACGTGGAGGAGATTTGGGCTCAGAAGTTTGGGATGGGTCAGACACTGCATGTTAGAATCACCTGGGGAGCTATAGAGCCTGTGGCTGCTGGGCGGGATGGCAAGAGCCCATCCTAAGGTCACCTGATTTCCAACACGTGGAGGAGATTTGGGCTCAGAAGTTTGGGATGGGTCAGACACTGCATGTTAGAATCACCTGGGGAGCTATAAAAAAAAAAAAAGTCCCAATGCCCAGGTGGCTTACAGACCAATTAAATCTGAATACCTGGGGTGCGAGCCAGGCAGCAGCATTTTTTAAATCCCCAAGAGATTCCAATAGGCTGCTCGGTCAGTTTGCACCTGGGCCAGGTTTGGAAATCATTGTTCCACCCATGCCCAACCCTAACACCCCGCCCCTAAGAGAACATCCCACAGTCACCTCCTCCCTGTGTTCAGTGCTGTCAGCTTCTCTTGTGGAATGTTCTCCTCTCCAGCCGGTGTAAGCCTCTGCATGTGATCTCGTGTTTGAGTCAGTTGAGGTGGAGGTGGTGCCAGGTTTGTATGGGGGACATTTTTTCGTCTAGCACAATTCTAGAGTCCTGGTGAAGTCCTGGCTCTGCCCCTTCCTAAGCAGGTGCCTTCACTACCCCAGCCTCAGCTTCCTTGCCTGTAAAGTAGGAGTGATCGTGGAGCCTGGGCAGCCACTCTGGCAGGTGTGGCCAGAGCCAGCATCCTATCTCCTTCTGCCCTTTCTGGGGGCTCAGGCCTGGGCTTGTCCGCAGGACGTCCTAGAGTGGAAGACGGCTCGCACCTTCCTGTACTGGCGCCTGCGCCGCCTCCTCCTGGAGGACCAGGTCAAGCAGGAGATCCTGCGGGCCAGCGGTGAGCTGAGCCACGTGCACATCCAGTCCATGCTGCGCCGCTGGTTCGTGGAGACGGAGGGGGCCGTCAAGGTGGGCCTGGAGCGGGGCCAGGGCTGGGGGCTGAAGGCAGCCTGCCCAGCAGCGGGGCCCCTCTGAGACAGCCTGTCCCCCCTGCCCCAGGCCTACCTGTGGGACAACAATCAGGCAGTGGTGCAGTGGCTGGAGCAGCACTGGCAAGTGGGAGATGGCCTACGCTCTACCATCCGCGAGAACATCAAGTGCCTGCAGCACGACTCTGTCCTCAAGACCATCCGAGGGTGAGTAGCCACCCACTGCACCCCGGGCTTATTGGCAAGTGCTGGAGCCAGGATTTGCCTCCAGGGTCTCAGGCCCAGACTCTCATGCTGTGGTCCACAGCCCAGGCTGGCCCCCCAGCCAAGAGACCATGCTCCCCAGTGCCCGATCTCCCTGTGCAGCGGCCAGGGTGAGGCAGAGCCCTGGGGATGCTGTGAGGGGGTGTGAGATGCTTTCAGCACATGATCCCTGCTGGAAGATATGCGGATGTGTCCAAGGTCACAGCTGGAGTGTGGTTGGTTAGAGAACCCACATTCTGAGACACTCAGCCTCAGGCTGCTGCCTCCTATTCCAGTCTGAGCCTTCCCAGGGGGTTTCCTCCCCCATTGCCATGGGGTCCCCTATGAGGTAGGTGGTAGAGCATGTGGACCCCATTTGGAGGGGTGAAGCTGAGGTTCAGGGACAGTGCCTTGTCTTAGGTCACACAGCTAGTGACGGGTAGGGATTGTGCTACCACGAGGCATTCTGATCCCTATGCCATCACCCCTTCTGGTCCATGGGACCGTCACCCTCATGGGGACCGTCACCCCCATGGTGACCATGTCAGGAAGGGAATCAGGAGCTCTGGGTTGCATCCCACCCAGGAATGGGACATGGCCCTGCATGAGGAATCTGCCACCCTAGACGCCACTGAACGAAGTGGCCAGAGCGACCCCAGCTCTTCTCTCCCCTCCACCACAGCCTTGTTCAAGAAAACCCCGAGGTGGCCGTGGACTGCGTGATGTACCTAAGCCAGCACATCAGCCCAGCCGAGCGGGCTCAGGTCGTCCACCTGCTGTCCACTATGGAGGGCCCAGCCTCCACCTGACCTTGGTCCATCCAGCCACTCCCAGGACCACGGGCAAGAGAACCCATGCTGACCCACCCACTGTGGGCCCGTGCCAGGACATCGGGGGCATGCTTTTTAAGAAAAAAGAAAAATCTTGAGCATTTCTGCAGGGCTGCTGGTCCCCAGCTAACTCCTGTCTCAATAAAAGGCTCAAGAGTGCCGTTTCCAAGCAAAGATCTCCCCCTCACTGTTGCTGGGAAGTTTGTTTTGTTTTGTCTCTTAAGACAACATTTTTGCTGCCTCACTGAATCAAATTGAACCAGAACATCCCGGTTTCCTTTTGCTTTTCAGTACCTGGCATGCAGGATCCAGGTGTTGTTTATGCTCATTTTATATTTGATCATGGAATCTTTTATTTTTTTTACTCTGAGACTAGCACTTGATGTAAGCATCTTGTATGTTTCATCAGAGGCCAAGGGAAAAAAATATATAGACAGGACTAGAGAAAACCTATTTTTGTAATGATGCTTATTCAGATACTGTTTAGTCACCCAGGAAAAGGGATGAATGATTTTTTTATTAATAGAATAAAATGGTATTTTGTCCCCCAAGTGGCCCCTTGTGGATCACTAGGACTGTCCCATAGGCAGGCCATACTTAGGGCTCGTTGGCAGAGACTCTTTTCTTGAGACAGGGAAAGCAAAATGAGTGAGATGCCCAGCCATGGGTTCCAGGGCATCTGGAGGATTCTTTTACCTGGCTTACAGTTCTCAGCCTGCCCCTTCCCTCCAAGGAGGATAAGGACTAGCCCCCAGCCCCCTGCAGGATTAGTCGCCCACCCAGGCATGCACCCTCCTGCCTGGGTTGGGAGTACAGAGGCAGAGAGGAAGCCCTCACGAGACTCACAGCCCAGCTTGCCAAGAGTGTCGCCGCTGGTAATTGCCCCCACCACCCCTTGGAAGGCCCCCTGAGTGACTGTTATTTCCTCACCTGTTGCCTTGATGTCCATGGTGGGATCCAGCCCTGAGGGGCACAGCTATCAGTGACCAAGGACTGGACTGGGAAGACCACCCCCGTTTGCTCAGGGAGGACTGTACAACGTGCCCGCCAGTGCTGGCTCTGAAGGCTGCACATCATCAGGACCTGCCATCCTCAGGTCCCTCCTGTCGGTGCCAGAGATGGGGGTGGAGGGTGTTGGCCAGGACCTGCTGCTGTGCTGGGCAGTTTGTCTGGGGACACTGAATGTTATGCCTGGTCAATGTGGAGGCCAATGAGTTTGCCCAGGGAAGCCTCCATCTGCCAGGATGCTTAAGGATCTCCGAGTTAAAAAAATAAAAAAGTCTGGCCATCACCCAGGCAGCCCTGGCAAATGAAGGTGGGGGGACAGTGAGAGTGGGAGAAAGAGGAAAAATCTGTTGTCCCATCCTGAGGCCGGGGACGGGGGGCGGGGAATCAATGCTGTTTTGGGAACCGAAGGCTTTTCTTTCGGGCAAGGCCCTCTTGGTTTTGGAGGGGAAGGCGAGCTCATGCACAACTGCTACCCCAGAACGGTGGGCAGAAGAGCCCACCAGGAAATGTGCACAATAAACTATTTTTTGAAGGAAGCACCTTGGCCTTGACTTATCTGGACCAGAAAAGGGAGGCTGCCTCCTGGGTGGTGCCTTTGAGCTCTCTATCCTCATACTACGTCAGTGACCTTGAGGAAGTCCCTGTCTCGGGAGCAGCTGGGAAGGGAAGCCAAGGGCTAGATTGAACTGGCTCAGTAATTTTCAAAATGTCCTCCTTTTTTAAGCACTGGAAGTCTTTGTTTAAAAAAGTTATATGGAAGCCTGGCTTATACAACAGACAAAATGGGAGCCGCTCTGGAGGATGGAAGGGTGGGGTGGCCCAGGCACTTCTCACATGCAATTGCCATTTTTTCCACCACTTTTATCTACCTCTATTTTGCAGACAAGGAAGGTGAGGCTCAGAGAGGTGAAGGCACTTCATCACACTGGGACAGGACTGGGAGGTGAAGCAAGTCTGTTGACTCCAGAGCCCAGCCCCTCTCTTTGATGATGTAGGTTCACAGCGGGCAGGCTTAAGCCGCACTTAGGAGTTGGCCATGCACAGATCCAAACTGCAAAAGAATCCCCTTTCCCACAATGGCTTAGCAGTACACAGGGACTATTCAGTTTTGTCTCCACAATATAACAACTGTTACTTTTATTCTGCCTGACATCTTTTCCAGGCATTTCCACCTCAGCAGGAATAAGCCAACCAGAGTTCTCCACTCCCCTTGATGATGATTAGCTCAGGTGTAGGTGTGTATCTCCAGCAGAGCCCATCAGAATCCCTTGTGGATGGCTGACAGCACTGACATGTGGAAAGAACCTGCTAACACAGAGGGAAGCAGAGTCAGAGGTGGAGGGAGAGACCCAGTCCTGTTGGTATTATTTGGACACCTGGATCAAGCCATGCCTGAAGTCTACAGCCCAGTCCCAGGAACCCAAACATGTGTTTTTAATGCTTGTGCTAGTTTGGGTTGGAGCTATATCTCATCCCCAGACATGGCCCAGTTAGTCCAGAAGGCAGCAGTTAATTTCCACCCACATCTGCGCCATAAAGGTGCTCTGCATCACCAGACACCCCAGGAAGGGAGGTGAGGAGTTAAGCATAAGCTGAAGTGCAACCCTCTGTGATGGCGAGGAGGAAGCTCTGATTGGATTTTGTATCCCAAAGGCTACAGGTAGTTTTTTGCTTGATTACAAACATGTTGGCAATCAGCTGAAAGTACCTTCCCTGACAAGGCCAACTTTTCTCCCCCAGGAGACTTAGCACTCAAGTCACAATGGCAAGAAGAGGGGCCTGACCAGGAACCCAGGCTGGCCCAAAGTCAATCTTCCTGTGTTTTATGCTTTGCCATAAGTCCTGAACCTTTGCAAGGGTTATATCCCGGAATGTTAGAACGTCCTGTAGGTGAGACTCCACTCCTTCCTCCCTGCCTCCCTCCCTTCCTGGCTAATTCAGCCATTGTCTTCATTTGGATCCTCATCAAAAGCCTCGTGCTCCTGTGCCAGTCCCCACGCTGGGACCAAGCGGTCATCTCTCCTTTCAGTAAAGTCTCTCCCTGATTGGCAGCGTCTGGAGCCCCTAAACCACTAGGATGAAACTCGTGTCCTCACCTGGGCTCCACCTGCTCGAGACATCCCCACTTCTATTCCTCTCTTTGTCCCACTCCCCTTTCTCTTTGTTCTTTTCCTCAGCTCCCAAAATCATCGGCCTTTTTTTCTAAGGTCATCTTTGTCCCACTCCCCTTTCTCTTTGTTCTTTTCCTCAGCTCCCAAAATCATCGGCCTTTTGTTCTTCGGCCTTTTTTTTTCCCTAACATTTTATTGTGAAAATTTCCAAACTCCAAAAAGTTGAAATATTTTACAGCAAACACCGATCCCTAACCTGCAGCCTTGATGCTGCCATTGCCATTTTACTGGGCTGTACTTTCTTGACCACCTATCTGTCCGTCAATCTGACTCTCTTTATCCATGAATCCATCTCAGTATTTTGTCCCATTTCAGAATAAATTGCAGACATTAGTACACTTTTCCAGGGTTATTTTTGCATTTCAAAACAAGTGGGTTTTTTTGTTTGTTTTAAATCACTTCTTGAGCTTTTTAGCAGCCAAGAGTAGATTGGGCAAAACAGAGCTGTGTTGAGATGACGTGGCTGGCTGTGTGGCTAGTTAGGGAGTTCCAGGCGTTGCAATGCAGGCGGCCCCAGCTGATATTTTCATCAGCTGTTTTACTGAGCATGTGCTACAAGCCAAGCCCTGTGTGAGGGAGGTACAGCCATGAGCAGGATGGCCCACTCCTGCCCTAGGAAACCGACATCCCAGGGTCCCTAACAGGTAGAATTGCGAGTGGCTAACCATTAGCAGACCTTTAGGGTCATGACTAGTCAAACAGTGACTCTTAAACCCAGAAATGCCCAGAGTCTACCTTCCAGAGTCACTGTGACAAGAACACAATAGAGAAGGGAACAAGGATCACCCCCACAGGCCACAGAAAGGCTCCCAAATGACCACCATGCACAGGAAAGGCTGCCTCCCTATGGTTTCAACTGATCCAACCAGTGTAGGCAAACCCACCTGCTTCTGGGCACTGCTCAGCAGCCAGAGGATCTTCCCAGAATGCTGCTTCCCTGTCCTAAATGCCCCTGGGACAAAGTTCTCAGTCCCATAAAGCTGGGCACGAGCTGGTCCTGGCCCCCATTTTCTGCCCACTGAATCTGTTATCACCACACACCAACCAGCCTTAGCTGTCGATTCACCTCCAGGTGAGCACAGACTGTGTCTTCTGCTGGAAACACTCCTGCTCCTTGGCCTTTGCCTGGCTGACTCCTACTCATCCCTCAAAACCCAATTCAAGTGGCACTTCCTCTTGACAACTGTCTCTGTTCACTTCTCTAGTGGACAGAT
Source organism: Galeopterus variegatus (assembly GCF_000696425.1). Lineage (NCBI taxonomy): Eukaryota > Metazoa > Chordata > Mammalia > Dermoptera > Cynocephalidae > Galeopterus > Galeopterus variegatus. The sequence goes on along the minus strand of NW_007726640.1, from coordinate 69,904 downwards.
GTGAGCCTCTCCTCTCTGGTCCCACAGCCCCTGTTCTGTCTCTTTTGTACAATATATATCAAATGTGGATTTGTAAGTGAAATGTGTACCTAGGTATAATAGTCTGTTTCTGATGCTTAAAACAGAATACTGGAAACTGAGTAATTTATAAAGAAATTAAATTTATTTCTTAGTTTGGAGGCTGCGAAATCCAAGGTCCAGGGAACACATCTGGTGAGAGCCTTCTTCTGGGTGGTGACTCTCTACAGTAATGCAGGGTATCACATGGGAGAGAATGGCCTGAGCAAGAGAGAGCTGACCTTCTCACCTGCTCTTCTTATAAAGCCATCAGAACTATGCCTGTGATAACTCATTACTTCATGAGCGGGTTTTAATTCATCCATGAGGGCACAGTCCTCATGATCCAATGACCTTTCAAAGGCCCTCACCTTTCAAATACCAGAGCTGGATTTCCCACCCTCTTAACACTGTTACAATGAAGATCCAGTTTCCAATACATGAACTTTTGGGGGACACATTTCACCCATAGCACAAAGGATCCCTAGATCCCTATGGTCACTGAGCCAAGGGTGGATTTTGGAGGTGAGAGGTCTTCTTCTGGAAGATGAGGTGAGAGGCAGCTTCTGATGATGTTCTGTATCTTGTGATGCCCTGACCCCCGAGGTATATTAGTGAGCAGAATAGTGTTTAAGAAACACAGGCAAGGGGTCTAGATGTATTACTTATTTATATTTTTATTTTGGTAAAATATACATAACAAAATTTACCATCTTAACCATTTTTAAGTACAGTAGTGTTAAGTAAATTCACATGATGGTGCAACCAATCTCCAGAACTCTTTATCTTGCAAAAGTGAACTTCTGTACCCATTAAAACAATAACTCCCCATTGCCCCCTTCCCACGCCCCTGGCAACCACCACTCCACTGTCTGTCTCTAGGAATTTGACTACTAAGTACCTCACATAAGTTGAATCATACAGCATCTGCCTTTTTGCGACTGGCTTACTTTACTTAGCACAACATCTTCAAGGTTCATCCATGTTGTAGCACGTGTCAGCATTTCCTTCCTTCTTAAGGCTGAATAATATTCCATTGTATGGATATACCATAGTTTATCCATTCATCCATATACAAGTATCTGTTCAAGTCCTTTCTTTCAGTTCTTTTGTGTATGCACCCAGAAGTGGAACTGCTGGATCATATGGTAATTCTAGGTTTAAGTTTTTGAAGAATTGCCACACTGTTTTCCGCAGCAGCTCTCCCATTTCACATCCCCACCAGCAGCCTACAAGGATCCCAGTTTCTCTGCATTCTTGCCCACACCCATGTTTTCTGGTTGTTTGGGCTGGTTGATAATAGCCATCCTAAGGGGTGGAGCCTAGAAGTAATTTTAACTCAAGGGTCATTGAACCTTTTTGCTCGAATCCCTCAAGCATCACAAACAGAGGCGATCACAGACCCCACCTGTAAGCCCTGAAGGTCCCGGTCCTCTGCACCCCCACTCCCCTCGCCCACCCAGCGGCTCCTGCCCTGGCTGCCCTGCCTCCTCGCCAGCCTCTTCTCCCTTCTTGTGACGCCGCATTCCAAATGCCACATATGCAACCTGGGGCGGCAAAGCTTCCTGGAAGCCAGTAGAGAAAGAAACATCGGTCCATCCAGGCCCAACCTGGGTGAGGAGGGGCCCATGCTACGTTTGTTCATCTTTTCCAGTCTCTCTCCCGCTGCCCAAACTCTCCTGGGAGCCTCATCCTCCCTCAGAATTGCACCTGTGAACCGCACAAGTGCGAGGGATTCCTCGGTCTAAGCTAGAGGAATGTTCCAGGCTCCTCTTATCTTGGGGCTTGCCTTATTTCAGTTAGCAGACCTACCTGGTGACCCCTCCATGCTCTGTCTTGGAAACTTCTCACCCTTCCCTTGGCCAGTTCCCACACTTAGCAGGTGTGCTTGTTAAAACTCAGATTGACCCCAGCCCTACCTCAATGCTCCCAGGTCAGAATGGTCCAGGCAGGGATCTGGAGAACTAGGTTTTAAAATTAAAAGGCCCCAGGAGGTGCTGATAATCAGCAAGTTTGACCACATTTCCACGGTTTATCAGAGACACCTGTCAATTATGGGAGGTGGGGAGCACCAAGAGTGGAGTAGACTGGAGAGGCTTCTGCCTTTGGCACCAAGATCCCACAAGGAGGAAGCTGGGGCAGCCCTGGGGGTCAGACGATGCGGGTCCCAGAGGTAAGCTGAGTTGTCCTCCCTCTCCTGGTGGCGTTTGTGCCTGTCCCACCAAGATCCCACAAGGAGGAAGCTGGGGCAGCCCTGGGGGTCAGACGATGCGGGTCCCAGCTGAGTTGTCCTCCCTCTCCTGGTGGCGTTTGTGCCTGTCTTACAGCAGCTGGTTGTGGAAGGTGCTGGGCTGGGGGCTGTGCTGAGGGGTTGGGTTCCGTGGACAAGGTCCCTCCGGGGAACAGGCGCGAGGCCTGGCTCCTCCCAGTGTCTTTGGCTGCCGATGAAGTTGCCCACGTTTCAGTTGCTAGTTTGGTCTTTGTCCTGCCACTCCTGGACTCAGAGGGCTGCGACTCGAGAGTTGGCAGATCTGGCTTCCGCACCCATGGGAAGAACAGTCCACACAACCAGCATCGTCCAGAGAGGTGATACCCAGCCCCACCCCCTTCATCTCCTACTTTTGACCAGATCTTTTCATCCCTTTCTCTAAACCTCCACCAACTACCCTTCGGGAGCACATACTAAGCCGGACAGTGCTGTGCTCCTGTGGAAGGGGCTGGGAGACCGGGAGGCCCGGCTGGGATTAAGTCCCAGCCACATGACTTGGGAGAATTTTTGCTTCTCTTTAAGCCTGCAAAAGCAGACAATGTCAGCTGAGCCCCCTGGGATGTGATAAAAGACTGTGGGGAAGCACAGTGTCGAGTCCCAGCTCTACCCCATACGAATCACGTGTAAGCTACTTAGCCTCTCTGAGCCTCAATTTCCTCTTCTGTAAAATGGGGCGGTATTGGTTTTCTATGGCTGCTGGAGCAATCACCACAAACTTAGTGGCTTAAAACAACACAAATTTATCATCTGACGGTTCTGGAGGTCAAAAGTCCAAAGTAAGTGTCACTGGGCTAAAATCAAGGTGTCAGCAGGGCTGTGCTCCTTTTGGAGGCTCTAGGGGAGAAGCCCTTTTCTTGACTTCCAGCTTCAGGAACCCCGTTCCATCTTCAGAGCCAGCAGTGTAGCGTCTTCGCCTCTGACTTGGACTCGCCTGCCTTCCTCTTTTACTTATAAAGACCCTTGTGACTACATTGGGCCCACCTTGAAATCCAGGCTAATCTCCTTATTTTAGGGGTAGCCAATTAGCAACCGTAATTCAATCTGCATCCTTCACTCTCCATCGCCATGTAACATAGCGTATTCACAGGTTCCAGGGATTAGGATGTGGCCACTGTGGGGGGACATTATTCTTCTGCCACAGGGGATAGCAACAGCTTTATCGCATGGGAGTAGAGGAAAATGAGGTAAACCATGTCACGGCACACACAGCGTGGAGTAACCCCCAGTACGTCATTATTCTTCTGCCACAGGGGATAGCAACAGCTTTATCGCATGGGAGTAGAGGAAAATGAGATAAACCATGTCACGGCACACACAGCGTGGAGTAACCCCCAGTACGTGTGAGTGAGTGTTGTTACTATTTTTGTTGTTAGAATGTGAATGATTTCCCATGGAGGGGGAAGAAAAGCTGGAGGACCATGACCTCTGAGCCTCAGTTTCCTCATCTGGGAAATGGGACCATCCCACTGACTGTGGGTCGTGGTGCAGTTTCAGGGAGATGCTGCCCCAAGTGTTTAATGCCATGCGGCACAAAGCAGGTGCTCAAATGGTAGCGAGTCGTATTTTTCTCTCATTAGTTGCCCAACTCCAGAGAGAACCTCACTAAAGTCCTCATTCCTCCCATCTCTCCTTCATGCTCGCTTCAGGTGTCATCGTGGCCCACAGGGGTCTGCCTAGAGCTTGTGACTGTGACCTTGACATTTTTGCCTTGTCTTAATGCATATCTGGCCCCCACTTGCCTATGGTAAGGAACAGACATCAGACCCAATTGTGGGCTCCCCAGCCCTTTCCACATGGTGATCCAGCAGCTCAGACTTTATGCTCCCAGCTTAGCACCCCAAGAGAAGAAGGGCATCCCTGTCCCATAGCTCCTGCAAAGTCCCTGGAGTGATGCTTACTGGCTGTGACCACCATGGCCTGGGTCCCCTGCCCCCATCCCTAACCAATTGCTGGAGGTTGCAGGGGATCACAATACTATTCTTGGCTAGGCCTGGGTCACAGGGCCACCCAGGAGCTGAGCCAGGGAGGGGGTAACAGGAGCTGGGCAGAGAAAGACAGCCCAGGGCCGCAGCAGGCACCCTCTCCCTGCCGCTTGCCTGGCCTCCACTGAGGGGTCCCGCTCAGCACTTCCCACCACCACCCATAGCCCATCACCCCATACACTTCCTTACTTGCACACCTGGGACTCTGGTCTCCCCTGTGAAGCTGCAGGCCACTTCCGGGGTGGGCTTAAGAGTGAGACAGACTCCTAATTAATACACCCTTTTGCTGTTATCTGGGGTGGCAAGTCACCTGCTTTATTCGTCTGAGCCTCAGTTTCTTCATCTGTAAAATGGGTGTCATAACTAATAAGATACACCTCCTAGGGCTGTCATGAGGACTGAATGAGTAGACAGCAGTGACTAGCATAGGGTCTGGCACAGGGCAGGTGCTGCAAAGGTGCATCTCCTTCCACCTCCTTTTCTCTGACTCCAGGTCAGAGGCAGCTCAGAGTGGCTCTGCTGAGCTCCGGCTCTGGAGTCTGCCACACACAAACTCAGTCCTCCCCAACCTCCCAGAGCTTCTGCTTTCTAAGCAGTAAACGGTGAGCACAACCCCTGCCAAGTGCCCAGCACTGTTGGCAGTAATGGAGGCTGTGCTAATTTTATCCAACATGACAAACCCCAGTTTCTGATGTGATGGGAATTTGGTGTCCGAACACTCGGGTATGGCGTCATACAGGGTCACCTCCCTGTGCATCTGTAAATGGGGACTTACCTGTGAGGGGTGAGTGCCATCGTTATCCTTTATGCCCCCCCCCAGACCTCCCCCCAAGCCACAGAGCTGCTGTTCAGCCTTTATTGATAGAAGACATAGTTATTCAATACTACAGGTACAGAGTCTTTGCATGGCCCAAACACAGGGTCTTCATTAACAATTTAAACATCTTAACTTATCGGGGGTCATGTCACGCAAAGCAGCTGAGCAGTGCTGGTCAGACGGGTAGCCCTGGGATTGTGTCTAAAGATGGTGGATGCTCTGTGGAAAGTTCCAGAACTTACTTGCTACATGGCTCAAGCTCTACATGATTCACGGTTTTCTTTCTTTCCATCAGAGGTGTCAAATCTCAGCACAAAATGCCCCCCTCCCCATTCCTCCCATTCCCATTCAATTCACCCTTAGAAAGTCCCCCAAACCCAAAACTATGACACCTCTTCTCTTAGGTGAATATAAGAAGAGGCTGAGTCATGACTGAACAGTTAGAAAAATATCTGGTCTCTAATATTAAAAAATAGGATGTTTCACAGTATCAAAAGTGCTTTTTTGTCCTGGGGGGGAAAAAAAAAGTCCACAGCTGCTAAGGGATTAAAAGCCAGTTAGGGAGGTGACTCGCTGACAGTTTAGGAGTGAGGGTTCTGGGATGTGGAGAGGGAATGAGGAATCTCATGGTAGGGGCCTAGGGCTGGGTATGCAGATGTGGAGTGGATGGGCCACAATAAATATAAATAAATTTACACACGGCCACAGTGCCTGGCGTGGCCCAGGAATCTGCTCTGTGAGATTCTATCAGACCACAGAGTGGGCTGGAGGCAGGCTCTCACATCAGAGTTCAGCCTGTCCTGTCAAGAGAAGTTCAAGGTTCCACGCTCCATTCCAGCCTCAGGCCTATCCACTGGAAACCGAGGCAGATGTTTCATCCGCTCAGTCTGTCTCCCAGGAGGATAGGTTAAAGGGCCTTCCCACCAGGGCGTTTCCTAGGTGCACCAGAGTCCTAAAGTGGGCTGTAGTTTGTTGAGGGTGCCTGGCCAGGAGCCAGGCTGGAGAAATTTCATGACTGTCAACACGAACAGGCCTTGCGTCCCAGGTCTCAGAGGAGTGTCAGGGACAGGGTGAGTCTGGGTCGCTCGTCCATTCTCCTTTGCCCTTCTGACTTGGAAAGACCCCAGAAGCTTCCTGTGGGGGGCATGTGAGGGGTGGGGGTTGCCGAGGGGAACTGCTTCCCTGTCCAGCTGGCAGCCTCATGAAAGGCTCAGGAGATGCCTGTGGGACAGTGAGGGGCCTTTCTTCTGGGATCACCCTGCTCCTATCAGTTCTCTGCCCCAGCCAGCCACCGGGGGTTCTGGGGCAGGCATGGCCACCAGCTCAAAGCAGGGCTATGGGCTTGTTCCCTGGAGTGCCCAGGTACTGAGAGGAAGAGGTGGTAGCTGCTGCAGCCACACTGTCCTGGGTGGAATATGTGGTATAGAGACCCGTCACCTGCAAAGCTGGGAAGGACTGGTTGCTGCCACAGGAGACGGGGGTCAGGCCCGAGGCCCCCAGGTCACAGCCAAGTGGGGAGTCTCCGAAGGTCCCCAGCGTGTCCAGGCTGAAGCCCTCATCCTTCATCTCCTCCCAGAGGTTCCCTTTTAAAAACAAAAGCATTTGGGTGAGCTGGCTTCATGTTAAACAGATCCAAGTTCAAATCCCCATCTTAGGGAAGAGGCAGAGACCACAGGTGGTGTTTAAGGTCATGTATTGTAGAAAAACAGCATGCAGGAGCCAGAGTTCCAGCCCCAACCCAACCCTTCCCACTGGGTGTCCTTAGAAAAGTTACTTCCATGTCTGAGCCTCAGAACAAAATGGAGATGATCAGAGAACCCACCTCCCAGGGCTGTGGCAAGGGTTAATAAACAAGATGATGTGTGAAAGGCAGTTGGCTCTCATTAAGCAGTCCTATCACGTCAAAGCCAGGGGGACAGAAGAGTGTTTTCTTTTCCTTCAGCACATTTAACCACATAGCACTCCAGGGAGCCAGGCAGGGAAGCTTGAATATACCCATTTCACAGCTAGGACTGACTTGCTAACTAACTAACCTGCTAACTAGTCCATTTCCCTCACCGGAGACGGAGCTCCTTGAGGACAGAGGACATCTCGGCCATTGGCTGGCACATAGTAGATGCACGCATGTTAGTGGATGGATGACTTATGAGCCTTCACTGAGCCTGCAGCTCCCTTGTTCGTCTTTCCATTCATTCACTCATGTCCCATCTATTGGAGATGACCTTGTGGCAGGCAGTGGGTCAGAGTGTGCCTGGCATGAGGGTGGCACATGCAAGTTGAAGCAGATACTAATGAAAAGTTTGGGATCAGATATGTGTTTAAGTCCCAGCTCTGCCACTTACTAGACCTTGTCCCGGTGGACCTTGTCCCAGTGACTTTACTTCTCTGCCTCAGTTTCCTCATCAGCAGAATGGGGACATGAAATGGCAGTGGCCTCAGAGGACTGGGTTGGGTGAGATGAGATGATGCCTATGAAGTGCTTGGCCTGGTGCCTGGTACACAGCAAGTGCTCATTAACCGTTGGCTGTAATTTGCTATTAGGTAGGTGGTTGCCACGTCAATGAAGCCACAGGGTAAATGCAGATAGTGCAGTCCTCCTCTCCCTTGCTCTCCTGTCTCCTTAACCTCCCCCCATTTCATTCCCATCCCCCATTTTCCAGCCTCACCCTGCAGAGCAAAATCCATGATGCTGGGGTCCAGGGCATCCACCTCGGTGTTCATGTCAGTGCTGATGTTGACGAAGTCCACAGGAGCCCTTCCCATGGTGGGGTGGGGGAGTGGGCTGGGGCTCAAATCCGGCAGGGCATGCAGGGGTGGGGTCTGGGCTGGAGCCGGAGAGTCTGGAGCAAGATGTGCCTGGGGCTGGACTTGGTGGTGCAGAGGGACTGACTGCAGGGACAGGGTCATCAGTGGCTGGGGTGGGAGCTGGGAGACAGCCAGGCAGCCATGGGCCATGGCCACCGTGGTGGCGTGAGTCAGCACAGGGGCCTCTGGCTCTCCTGGTTTGCCAGGGCGTCGGCAGCTTTCTGGCCGATCCGAGATCAGCTTGTCCAGCTCCTCTGCAGGTAAGCAGGAGAGGTCACTCAGAACCCAGTCTTGGTTCAAGTCCCAATGTTACCTATCACCTGTGTGACTTTAGCAAGCCCCTTGGACTCTCTGAACCTCTGTCTCCTCATCTATGAGATGGCATTATACACTCTGCTCAGGGTTGCGGTGGAGATGTAATGAAATCACAGACTGTGCAGGGCCTTTGAGGAATGAGGCACCATCAGATAATACTAGCCCCTCTCATTTGGACAGTAGCTTATAGCACAGTCCTGTAACCCTAGGATCTCACTTGAACCTCATAAAAGCCCTGCAAGAGGGAGGCAAGGCAGGGATTACAGATCCCATGAGACCAGGACAAATTTATTAACACCCAGGGGTCCTAGCCACCCCCTGCTACTAAAGAGACATTAAGAAGTATTGCTTTGGGTTAAAAATGGATCTTTTCTGGGCCGGCCCGGTGGCGCACTGGAGAGTGCGCTGCTTGGGAGGGCACTCCCGCCGAGGGTTCGGATCCCATGTGGAGACTGGTTCCCACTCACTGGCTGAGCGTGGTGTGGGCGCAACACCGAGGGTTGCGATCCGTTACCGGTCAGTAAAAAAGACAAAAAGGAAAAAAAAAATGGATCTTTTCTAATCTCTTGGATATTAACAAGACAGAAATGACTTCAATTATTTTTGGTTGTTGGCTATATTTTGTGTGTAACACAGTGTTGAGACTGGGCCATTAGGATCCCAAGATCTATTTGGGTTGCAACTGTTTTAGAAATGAGGACAAACAGAACCCAGAATGCAAAATGACCTGCCTAAGATCTCTCACTAAATATGTCAGGACGGGCACTGGCTCTCAAGCCAGAACCCAAAGCTCTCGGTACAGGATGTGCCATGTGATATCTCCTCAACTGGGAGCCTGGTGGTTCCTTCTCCCCACCATATTGCATTCATCTTTGGGCCAAACTGCCAGCCCCCTTCACACCCAAACATCAAGCATGATGACACCCGGCTCACAGTCCCCATCAGTATGTCCCTTGTACGGCCCTCCTCCTAACATCCCTTAATTAAAAAAAAAAAAAAAGAAAATATGCAGTCTTCTTTTTCCTAATTATAAAAGTAATTCATGAACAGGGTAGAAGTTTCAGAAAATACAGAAGCATGAGAAGAACATAAAAATTATAAGTGATCTCTCCCCTGATAATTCACAGTAAACATTTTGATGTATTTCCTCCCAGATATATTCATATTCTCCCCCCCCATATATATATTTGTAAAAAGTGGGTATGGATATATCTATGCACTTTAAAATTTTTAAATGTGATCATGCTGTGCATATTGATTCATACTTGCTCTTTTTTTTTTTTTTTTTTTTGTCTTTTTCCGTGTCTGGCAACGGATCGCAACCCTCAGTGTTGCCCCCGTACTGGACCGGGACCAGCAACGGGATCACAACCCTCGGTGTTGCTCCCGCGCCTCGCTCAGCCAGTGAGCGGGAACCGGTCTGTATGTGGGATCCGACCCCTCGGCGGGAGCGCCGCCGCACTTCCCAAGCGGCACACTATCCAGTGCACCACCGGGCCGGCCCATACTTGCTCTTTTGAGGAGCATTTCTTTATATTCCAAAAATATTTAAAGTATTTTTATCTTTAATACTTGCATGGTATGCTATTATACTTATTTAACAAAACTTCTATTGCAGGATGTTTAAATTGCTTTCAAATTTTTACTCTTAGAAATAATTTTGTGATGGAAACTAACTTTGTTCATAAACCTTTTGCTCAAATCTTTGATTTCCTCAGCATAAATTGTCAGAAGTACAATTGGACGGATACACGGGTACAGTCTGCAGGTTTTCTGATACCTTACTTTGTTCTCAAAAAGTTTAACAACTTACATTCCCACCCGTTGTATACAAAGGTGCCGATTTTTCTGTATCCTAGCCCACACTCCATGTTCTTATTTTATTATTTTTAAACATCTCTGCCAACATGGTAGGAAAGCAGTATTTGCTGGTGGTTTAGGTTGGCATTTCTGTGCAAGAAACTGGGGATGACTAATGAGGTTCAACGGCTGTTCATGTTTCTGACCAGGGCCCAATTTACCAGCCATGGACTGGGGGCGGAGAGGGGAGGCGCCTTGCACAGGAGGAAGTTGGCCGGGTGCCTGGCTCTCCGCCATTGTGGCTGAGACGTGTCGCAGGCTGGCAGGGACACCGGCTGAGCCGCGGCTGGGCTGGGAGCTGGGGGGAGGGGCAGGTGCGCGCACGCGCGGCGGGTGCCCAGGCCTCACCCGGGTTGGCCATGCTCCGGTGGATGGCGGCCAGGTCCTTCGTCTTCCACTTGTGCATCTCCTCCTCCATCTTGTCGATGCGGGCCAGGTTCAGGGCCCACAGGCAACCCTTGCGCGAGGAGCCGCTCATCTTATTCTCCACCTTCTCGAAGCACTTGTTCAGGGACAGGTTGTGCCGCACGGAGTTCTTCCAGCCGTCCGGAGCCGTCTACGAGGAGACACGGGCACTCAGGGGACCCCTTCAGAGACCTCCCTATAAACCCTTTCCTCTTCTGGGGCATCTCAAACTCAGGCCTATGGTGGCAGGACACAACAGCGGCAGGGGTAACATGACAGCATCCAACACTCAGCCTCAAGCTGGAGAGATGAGAGAGTGGTGGGGACTGTGGCAACTGGAGGGCCCGTGCCCGGATCAAAGGGGCTGCAGTTCAGCTCCCGCCAACTGTTACTACCGAGAACACAGTCCAGGGCTGCTGGATCTTCCATTCTTTCTCTCCCACTCAGGAAGCAAGCAAGCAAGAATGATGCTAATAAACGGACAACTGGTTAAGTGTCTTAAATGCAAATCCTTTTTAAATGCTCATACTTTATTGCTAAGTAACCAGCTATTGCAATGCATCTCATACCCTACACACACATGCACACACACACAGCACTTTGCTGTGATATTTCTGCTAAGGACACTGTCCAGGTCAGGGACCCTACAGCTTGGAGCCCTTTGATGTCCTGCTCTTTCTGCTTTCATACTAACAAGGATAACGTTACTAATGGCCAACCACATGCCAGCAGCTGTCAGGCCCTTTACATGCAGAATCCTCACTAATCTTGCCTGCTGGATATTAATCTCCCCACAGGTGAGGATACTGAGGCTCAGATGTGAAGCCTCTTGCCAGGTCTATGTCTTACATCATGATATTTTACTGAGTCTGTGATGAATAACTAGGCTGCCTTTTGCCCCCTGAGATGCCTAATGAACTCTTTATCCATCAGAGCCTGGATCAGATGTCCCTTTCTCTTTTTGGATTTCTGTGTGAGTGTACGAGCAAGTGTCCTTACTACCAGGTATACAGACATAACCGGGGGCCTATGAGAGTGGTGTGGTTTGGCTCAGGGCCAGCCCCGGGTTCTGGCAGCATCAGGGAGAAGCCAGGGTAGCTCAGCACCCCCACCCTGGGTTGGGGCCCCTCACCTTGAAGTAGGGGAAGTGCTCCTTCATGAAACTGTAGATCTCGCTCACAGGCAGGCTCCCTGTCTTGCTGTTCTTCAGGGCCATGGCGATCAGACAGCTGGGGGCGAGAGGTGGGGCAGGCCAGTGAAGGGGTCTCAGGCTGACAGCCCAAAGTCCCCTCTTCCAGGAAGGCTGCCCTGCTTAACCCCACTGGTACCAGCCCCTAGGAACTCACACAGTGTTAGCTCTCAATACCTCTCATGGCCCAAGGTCTTTCCCACTCTTTGCCCTTCTCCTTGACCCTGTTGGTACTGATGTGAGAAACCTTATCTTCTCCTCTCTATTCCATCCCCATAATTAATGTCTGTATGCTTTCAGACTTTACCTAGGCTGCTTCCCCACGCCCCCAATGCCTGTGAGGTACACAATACTATTATTGTGATGACTCTTCACATGTGAGGAAACTGAGGCTCAGAGAGGCCAGGCCACTTCCCCAAGGCCACACAGCTTGTGAGTAATGGAGGGGGCACTGAGCTCAGCATCTGAAGTGGATTCTCAATCCCGGGGGTTGACTGATCACCTGATAGCCCTTAATGAGAACAGATGCCACCTGGGGATTCCCCACTCCCCCAAACCTCCCCCATGGAAGTCTAGACCACCAGACCTAGCTGTCTGAGATGCCCTAAAGGCAGCCCTCACCCCTCTCCTCCCCCGGCCCACCCTGGACCTCACCTGTATGAGTAGATGGGCTTGGGGTAGTGTTTGGGGTGCAGTTCCTGAGATGAATGCACAGCTATGTGGGGCTGGGGGTAAGGAGGCCGCACCCCAAATGGGGAGCCATAGAGGCCAACAGGAGGGCACTTCCCGCAGGCATGGGCAGGGTGGCAGAGAGAGAGAAGGTGAGAAAGAGAAGTCACTCACAATAACCCCAACCCCACCCAGTTTCAAAAGCAGTGCGGGGGTGGGGGGGTGGGAGGAGGTACCATGGACTGGGCTGGGGGTGGGGGTTGGGTTACAACCACATGCACGCACGCACGAACCAATCTTGTCTCTGCCCATGGCAGGGGTTTTGGGGCAACTGAATGACTGCATGACATGGGCATGGTGGGGAATGTTATTCCTGTGTTCCAAGTGAGTAAACCGAGGCTCAGAGAGGTCCCTGGCCGGCCCAAGGCAGGGGTTCTGCCTCTGAGTCCAGGGCTCCTCTGAGCCCCCGGTACCTGCTGGGCACCCGGGGGGAGTGGGAAATGTGGTTGGGTGGCAGGCGAATACAGCTGTGGCATGTCCTGCAGGCCGGATGAAGGCTGGTCCCCCACAGGGAACTGGCTCATCTGCTGGGGCCAGGAGAAGAGGAGACAGAGGGTCAGAGTGAGGATGAGGCATCCCAGCCCAGGGGGGCATCCCCCTCACTCTCCAACCCATGCGGTGGCACTTACGCTGGCTCCATGGCTAGTTATGGGGCCCAGGCCCAGCATGCCTCGGGGGGCCATGCCAGCCGGGTTGTGGAGAAGGGGACCTGGGGTGGCTCCCACATGGAGGTCAGCTGCCCCAGCCAAGGCACCTGCAAGAGGGAAGCACAGAGATACCACTGTGCTGGAGGAATGGTGGCCACAGACAGGGACAGCTCAGTCCCTGGGCATCTCCTGAGGATGGAGCCATCCCCCACCCTCAGGATCAGACACATAGCAGGTGCTTGGAAAACCACTTTCCTGGAGTGTAGTGGTAAAAAGTGGGGTTTTACCAGCTGTGTTACCTTGGGTCAGCCTAGTTTCCCCATTTGTACTTGGGCTAATTATATTACCTGTCTGTAAAGTGGTTGTGAGGGTTAAATGAGATAATGTCCATCAAGTACTCGGCATGTTGCTGGGCATGTGGTAATATCTCAATAAATATGAGTCAGTAATAAATAATGATGATGATGATGTACCTTGGTTCCTGCCCTTCATAAAGCTAAAACACCAACTCATTGTTCCTTTCTTCTCCTCAAAAACAACTCATGGTTCCCCAGTGCCTCTAGGTTTAGGGGCAAATGCTTCATGCCTCCTCTCCACTTTGCTAAGCCCTGCTGATGTACCTTGGTTCCTGCCCTTCATAAAGCTAAAACACCAACTCATTGTTCCTTTCTTCTACTCAAAAACAACTCATGGTTCCCCAGTGCCTCTAGGTTTAGGGGCAAATGCTTCATGCCTCCTCTCCACTTTGCTAAGCCCTGCTCCTCTGCCAAGGATTAGCAGAAGAAGAGCAGACATACAACCCCTCCTGCACTGGGCCCATGACAGACATTTCTAATCCATCCCAGATTCTCACTGCAGCGGCCTGGTTGTAGGCAGCCTTGCAATGTTGACCTGAAAGATGATCCTGCCTTAGGGCCATCTCTTCCAGTAAGCTTTCTGGGTCCTTCAGCTTTCCTCTGAGTTCTGGCTGCCACCTGGGCTCACCCTTTGTGCCTTGGTCTATTTATCTTGTCCTTCTCTCTCTGACCAGACCATGAGCTCTCTAAGAATCAGGGGGACCACATGTTATATGACTCATTGCTGCAAAACCTGGCACAGTGACAGGCACACAGAAAGTTCCCAGCAGACACAGTGGAGAAGAAAGTGCCTTCCTTATTTTACCATTTATTGAACATCTACTATGTTTAAGGTGCTTTCTGCATGGAATCCTCACAAGATGCCATGAGGACAGTTCTATTTTAATTTCATGGCAGACAAGGAAACAGGTCAGAAGGGAAAGCACTTGCCCAAGACCACACAGCTCTCCCCTAGGTTTCTAGATCAGGGGTTGACAAACCATGGCCAGTAGGCCAAATCTGGCCTGCAGCCTCTTTTTTTTTTAAATAAAGTTTTATTGGCATATAGCCATGCCCATTCAACTACACAATGTTTATGGCTGGTTTTGCACTACAATGGCAAAGTTAAATAGTTTCATCAGAGACTGTATGGCCTACAAAGTCTAAAATGTTTGCTACCTGGCCTTTTATAGAAAAAGTTTACTGACCCCTGCTATACCTGTTTTGCCCAAGAACAATTTGCCCAATGAAGTAAATACTTTCAGACAGTGATTTTTCAACTATTGGCACTTTTAATTTATTGTGGCAATTTTTTATTGTTATTTGCTTTGTAAAAACACGTTCTACGTCTTTAAGCATTGAATCCACTTGTTGATTGCAACTAGCTGCCATTTATTGAGCACCTACTGTGTGTAGACCCTGTGCTCAGCCTTTTCCATATATTATCTTTTGGAATTCTCTAGATCGGGGGCTGCTAACTTCTATTGTAAAGGGCCAGACAGCAAGTATTTTAGGCTTTGCCAGCTATCTGGTCTGTCATCGTTGTTTTTACAACCCTTGAAAAATGTAACATTCGTTCTTCACACATGCAAAAACAGGCTACACTTGGCCTCTGGGCCATAGTTGTTGACTGCCCCAGATGTTCAAGATACACTAGGGTAGTGTCAGGTCTGTCTTCATTCTTTTTCTTTTCTTTTCTTTTTTGAAGACTGGCTGTTTCCCATGGCTTGGTGGTGCAATACCAAGGTGGTGAGGGGATGCCTGGGTAGGTCCACCTTTATTCTTCACTGAAACTTTAGCTGACCTAGGGCCTGGCACCTGGTGTTAAGTAAATGATGAACCACATCCCTCTGAGGAGGTACAATTAGTCTCATTTTACAGATGCAGAAATAAAGGCACAGAGAGAGAAAGTGACCTGGCCACGGCCACACAGCTGTGTGTGGCATGGCTGTGCCTCATCCCCTCTCCTATACCACCCTCCCCCCTGCCCCACCTGCCCATGAGCCTACCTGAGTGTGGATGTGGCACACTGGAGCCACCCAGGTCCACACGGCCACTCGCCATCTGCTGTAGCCGAGGTACATCCACAGCCGTGAGCCATGACAGTGACTGCAGGTCCCCGGGGAGGTCGTCATCTCCAGGGGTAGCCAGGATCCTGCAGAGGGGAGCAGGGAGCTCCGGCGGGATGAGGAGCTTAGACTGGCTCCTGGGTGGCTTCCTGATCCCTCACCTCCCTGAGCCACCCCAGCCCTCCAACCTGCCCTTCTCCGAGATTGGGCATAGGAACCTGGTCCCAAGATCACCCTCTGGCATCCAGAGCACACATCCTCAAATTATTCCTTCATTTGCTCATTTACATCTTAGCACCTACTGCAAAAATAATAAACACTAATGTTTGTTGAGCACTTACTACGTGTCATGAACCAGTCAAGACCTCCATAGGTATTAACCCATTTAACACCCCCAGTCACCCTACGAGGCAAGTATTATTATTTTTATTATTCTTATTTTACAGATGGGGAAACTGAGGCACCATGGGAGCTCACCTGGGACACCATAGCAGAGAGTAGCCAGGGCCTGTGGTCAAGGTCTCCCCTGCCATGGCAGAATCAGGAGGCACCATCGCACCCAGGTTGCCCAACCCCAGGTCTGTGGTGGTTTCCCACCATGCTGTAGCTTGTGTGGATAGCATGGAGCTTGGGATCAGACCACATGGATGATGGGGTCACTTGCTCAGACAGCTGACTTCCAGCTACCTACTTGACCCTAGGTTCAGTGCTCAATAGGCATAGTCCCACTCAATCCCCCACAGCAACCCTGAGATGTAGGATATGCCCTGATCCCCCTTTTACAGACAGGAAAACTTGGAGCACTGAGGCTTGGAGCACTGAGTCTCTTGTCCAAGGCCACACAGAACAGGAAGTGGTGGGGCTGGGACCCAGGCAGCACGGCCTGAAGCCTGACCTCATCACCACAACCCCAGGAAGCCCCCGAAGGCTCCAGTTAGGACCTGCACCCACCACCCCTCAACAGATGCATAAGCAAAAACATTGCTTTCCATGGAGGGAAAAAGGCTGCCCATGGAGAATACCAGACAGGTACCCCGGTGTGAGATAACCATTACCCTCCAGTGTCTCTGAAGTCATGCTGGCCACACTGCTCCGAAAGCACCAGCACTTATGACACTATCTTGTCCACCTTGTAACTTGGGTGCAGACTGGCCCAGAGGCACATGCCAGACCCCAGTGCACCTGCCACACCATGGCTAGGGGCTTTCTTTTGTGTTGCCAAGAAGCCCACAGTCCGAATTCTAAGCTGCAAGCATCTCAGGGGCCCGTAGAGAGAGAGGAAGAGAAAAGCCCCACAGATCCGGCCTGTGGTTTCTCTGTGCGTTTGACAGAAGGCCCTGCACGGGGCACTGGCCTCCACCCTCCTTGCACCTGCAGGGCCGCCTCGAGCTCGCATTCTCTCTCTTTCTCACTACTCCTCCCTCTGCCTCTCTCCCACCTCCTCCCCATCTCTCTCCCTCTCTCTTCTTGTGTTTTAGGACCACAATTAGCGTTGCCATGGCCACTGCTGCTCAGTTGTCGCAGGGCCAGGGCCCTCAGCCCACGACGACGCTGGCATCAGGTGATGCCCAGCTGCTCCTGCCATTGGCTGCCTCGTAGGAAAACAGGGCCTGGAAACGATTTGAAAACCTGGCTGGCCCGTGTCAGTGGCAGCAGTTGGCCCGGCTGCTGTCCCCCTGGCAGCCCATTGTGTGACAAACGACTGTTGCCCCTGTGGCACGTGGCCCCCATTGTCCCAGAGTCTCGATGCAATTGTTTTTGCGGCCCCCTGGCTACTGCCCCCTCAGCCTGTTTGTAACTCATCTGGCCAAGTGACAGCCATGGCCCAGGCCTGGGCGATGCCATCTGTTCCCTCAGGCCCTCAGAGACCATGAGGTAAGGTAGAAGGGGAGGGCCTGGTGTGCCGCCTACTGTTAGGGGTGCCTGCCTGGCCCCCACAGTCCCCACCCCATGGCCAGCTGACCTCCCAGCATCTGGTGGTGTGAGCCCCACTCCTGCTCGGTACCTGCTGTGGCTCCCCGCTGCCTTGCCACGCTGGGTTAGCAGAGTGTGTGGAGGTGAGCCCCTGCCGGCGCCACCACGAGCCCAATAGGTGGAACATGTGGTGGTTAACTGCTGGGGCTCTGGATTCTATCCCTTGTTTCCACTTACCTGTGTGCCCTGGGGCCACTGGCTCAGCCTCTCTGAGCCACACTTCACTGCAAAATGGGGATAATAATAATTCATATCACATAGGATTCTGTGAGAATTAAATGTTATTGTTTGTAAAGCACTTGGAACAGTGTCTGTCTCACAGTAATGTCATACGAGTTTTTAGCTGCTATCACCATTAATACCAATATTAATGTGTATGATCCCCAGAGGTCTGGAAGTGCCCTGAAGCTTTGGGCTCTGGGGTCACATAGACCTGACCCTGCCACCACTAATGACTTCCACTTATCGAGCACTTCCTGTATGCTAGACCCCAGGTCATATGCCATCCCCACTTAACAGATGGAGAACCAGACCGTGGCAGTCACTCAGATGTTCCGAGCCTGTCTCCCCACAGAGTGAGGATTACAAGGGGCAATACAGGTAAAGCGCATGGCACGCGGCTGAGTAAATGGTGATGTCCTTATCATTCTTTTCTGTTGTATTATAATCTCCATCTAGCTCCCCATCCCTTTGGTCCCCTCCTGGTCCGCGTGAGGGGCAGCAGCCTATTGCAGCCGCCCGGTGTCCCTCCTGCCCCCGTGCCCCTGCCCCTGCCCTTGCCCCTGCTGAGAATGCCCTTTTTGCTTTTCTTCCCTCCACCCAAACCATGCCTATCCCTGGAGGCTCACTTCAAAGTCTGTCTTCTGGCCTCTTAACACCGGAAGCTCCTTCAGGCATCACAGGACCCCACCTCTCATTTTGCCTATGGGAACTGAATTTGTACCCAGTCTCAGAGTCTGGACAAGGACCAGGTCTGGAGTTCCTGGCGCCTGCACAGGCTCCATCCATCCCAATAGTGGCTCCTCCTCTGGGAAGATCTGGCCTCTTAACACCGGAAGCTCCTTCAGGCATCACAGGACCCCACCTCTCATTTTGCCTACGGGAACTGAATTTATACCCAGTCTCAGAGTCTGGAAAAGGACCAGGTCTGGAGTTCCTGGCTCCTGCACAGGCTCCATCCATCCCAATAGTGGCTCCTCCTCTGGGAAGACTTTGCCTTCATATCCTGAGCTTGGGGACCCTTTCTGCATCCCGACTGCTCCCTACCATTCCCTAGGGCCAGTGAGTCCTGCACCGTCCATCTGTCCTCCCCCTGCCTTTTGGCTCACTGAGTCCCATGTTGCCCTGTCTCCATGCACACAGTGGGTGCTCTTTAAATGCCCATGTGGCTGGTCAAAACAGGCTGACCCCAGGCCACTGACCCTGAGAGTGGTGTGACAATGACTGTCATGTCCAACACTTTTAGAGCTCACAGAGATGTCCTCTGCCCCTTTGGGTCCTTGCTAAAGCCCCAGGAGGGGAGAAGGCAGCCCCTCTTTACAGGTGGGGAAGCTGAGGCCAGAATGGTGAAAGCAAAATCCCTTTGCTTGTAAGTGAGGTGATGAGGACTTGAACCCAGGTCTGTCTGCTCCAATCTCAGGTTGTTCCTGTGGCACTGCAAGCAAAGAATCAGATGTCCTTGAGGGCGGATGCCCCTACCCTGAGTCTGGGGCTCTCAGCTAGGGCTGTGCAAACCAGCATCTTCCAGGGAGCTGGTTAAAATGCAGACTTGGGACCCCAACTCAAACGCTGGAGTCCCACCCTTGGGGCTCCCAGCCATGCTCTGGGGAAAGCACAGCCCAGAGCAGGTGTGGTCAGGCTTGGACAAAGCTCAGGCCTTGACTGGACAGATCTGGATTCAAGTCCTTGTGACCCCTGGGCTGTGTGAACTTGGACAAGTCCCTGAGCCTCTGTTCCCTGGGTTGTTGTGATAATCAAATGAGCCAACGTGTGTTCAACTTTTGGCACAGGCCTGGCTCCCATTCTCCCTTCTAGGGGTCTGCTGCTCATTAGGGGGTCAGTGGCCAGGCCCCCACACTATCTGCCTCAGGCATCCCAGAGGTTGTCTGATCCCCCCTTTTGCCCACAACCCAGGCCAAAAGTTCTGCTCAGGATGCCTGGCAGGGGGCCCCAGACAGCCCTGCTGGACTCCTGTGGTGGATGTGGGCACCGAGGAGCACTGTGAAGGGAGTCCCCTGGCTCGAAGCCTGGCTCGCTCCCCATTGTCTCACGGGGTGTCCCCGGCATGTAGGCATCTCTTCACTGTGTATCGCAAGGCCTGGGGAGATGCACCATGGCCCAAATAGGAGTGTCTAGTCCCCACTACCTGGTCCCAGCCCCTGGCGATCTCTGATCCCTGCAGAAGAGTGACATCAGCATGCACCTCTCCACAGTGGCATGTGAAGCCCCGTCCATACCTCTCCCTCACCCGTGCCTGAAATCCCCTCATTAAAGATGCCCCACATGCCCTAGCCTTGCCTCTTCTAGTGCTCCATTTTAGATAGTGTCATCTACAGGGCCCGTGGCAGCTGCCACATGGGAAAGACTCCTTGGTTCAGGAACCACTCCAGCTTGCAGCCATAGGCCCTTGGGGGGGCACTTAGTCCTTAGCCTCAGTTTTCCCACCTGTAAAGTGGGCACAAGTAATAACAGCAACAAAACCTCATACCCCCAGGACTGGCGGTGTAGGGGTATGGAGGTGGAGTGGCTTTGTGATCTGTCCTGCCATCCTGGAGGGTTTGGAATATTTCCTGGGGTATGTATGTATGAGACAGAGAACAAAACCCTCCATCAATCTCCCTAGTGGGTTTCTCCTTTGGTGGAAAATGGCAGGACATTTACGATTCAAAGGAAAAGGCAAAACCCAGACTCATTGTCCTGGGGTCTCCCAAAGCCTGTTCCACTCACCCTCTGCATCTCTTCAGTTTCTGGGTAAGGAGAAAATCCAGCTCCTGCTAACTCTGGGTTACCCATGTTACTGATGCCTGCCTGCCTGGGGTCCCCTCCAGAGGAGACTATGAGAAGAATCACACTTTAAGGACCCAGCTCCTTCTGTCTGCTCCCTCCACTCTCTCCTGACCTCCTGCTCCACCCCCTCCCTCTATCTCCAGCTCTCTCCCATCTCTCCATTTCTGTGTCTCTCTCTATTGCTGTGGCCGAGGAGCCCTGTGATGAAGTCCCACCACACCCTTCTGTCTGGTGACATCAGATGTGTTTCCAAACCTTCCTGAGCCTCCGTTTCCTCATCTGCAGAAAGGGGGTGACAACGACGGAGGCAAAGCACCCAGAAGAGCTCTTACTGAATGTTCATCCCTTCTCTTCCCCCTTCCTGACATGGCATCTGGGGTCCCCCAACCCACAGTTCCCTACTGGTGACTTCCTGTGTCCTCAGCCCCAGGATTGCCTGAGGCACCTTTCAGTATCTCCCCATCAGATCCCTCATATCTCTGATCCCCAGGGACCACTCTAGTTGGCCTCAAGCTTCAACTTCTGAGTGCAGCTGGTGTCCCTACAGGGGGCAGGGGCTGCACCCCCAGGTCTCAGGACTGAGTCTCCTGCTGGGTACAAGCAGCCTCAGGAGACCCCAGTGCCGAAGCACGGAAGCTTGCACCCCTGAGGGAAGAGCTGTACCCCCAGTGCCCAGCACAGGAGCAGGCGCACAGTAGGTCTCAGGACTGAGTCTCCTGCTGGGTACAAGCAGCCTCAGGAGACCCCAGTGCCGAAGCAAGGAAGCTTGCACCCCTGAGGGAAGAGCTGTACCCCCAGTGCCCAGCACAGGAGCAGGCGCACAGTGGGTGCTCAATAATTACTCATGGTTTGGACAAATGAGCAAAAAGACCCAGTTTTCTAGATGCCCCACCCCTAATCCCCTGCAACCAGGCAGGGGCAAAAGGCCTAGCTATCCCTTGTGGACTGGCTTGGGGCAGGCAAACCCCTGGTATATAACCAGACCCGAGGCAAAGCCCCTTCCATACTTGATCCCACGTCACCCTTTGGGGAGCCTGATCAGGCAGGCATTGTTTCATTACCACCTTCCCACTTGCCAGATAAGGACGCTGAGGCCAGGGAAGAACAGGCCTGGCTAGGGTCACCCAGCCAGGAGTGATGGAGCCAGGACTCCACTCCCGGAGACTGATTTGGTCACAGTAAACCTGCCCTTTCTCCCTGGTTGAAGAAATGAGCTCTGTGAATTCTAGAAAATCCTAGCACTGTGCTCTGCAATAGGTAGCCACTAGCCATATTTAGTCATCTAAACTTAAATTCATTAAAATTAAGTAAAATTTACAGATTGTTTCTTGGTCCACCAGCCACGTTACAAGTACTCCATGGCCACATGTGACCAGAGTGGATATGAAATGTTCCCATCATTGCAGAAAGTTCTACTAGGTGGCAACGGTCTGGAATATTCTTTTCAATCTTGATGGAAAAATCTGTGGCATTTTTCCGTTATCTTAAAACAATTGAAAATTTGATTTAGGTTTGGAAATTTAAGGAGCTGTTTTCATGGAATTTTGAGTTTTGTATGTCTCATTATAAGGAAGGATTCCACCACTCCACATACCTCCATCAGTAAGGAAGTCACAGGGAAAGGCTCTGTGAAAACAGGGGCTGCATACTGGGGTGACTCATGAAGTTGCGAGCTCCCTGTCCTGGGAACATTCATGCAGGAGCCGAGGGGATGACCTGTCAGGGCCCTGGTGGATGAAAGATGAGCCCAAGCAACTTCTAAAGTCCCTTTTGATGCAAAGAACTTGCAATTTGTGGGAGTAGTCTGCAGGTAAACCACCGGTCGCGTTTCCAAAGGTCCATCATCTTGGGCAAGGCCCTTTCCCTTTCCAGGCCTCAGTTCCCCCACCTATAAAGCAGTACCGGAAGAGTAGAGGGTGCTTGGGCTCTAGGGAGGCAGAGCAGTGCAGTGGTTAGGAGCAGGTGAGAGCTCTTCCTGGCTGTGGGACCTGGGGTAGATGACTTACCTGCCCTGAGCCTCAGTTTCCCCATGTATACAATGGGAGTAATAATAGCACCTACCCTAAGGTAGCTGTTGCAAGTACAATAACAGCTCATTAAACACCAGATCTGAAGCATCTGGTCTTCCACCGAAAAAGCAGGTTAAACTATTAGTGTGAGGGACCCCAAGGTGATTCCTGACAATGCATCCATCTCAAACCACGTGGGGAATTTGTCACCAACAGGGAGTCCTCCCACGTCACAAAGGGGTGCTTCTTGCTTTTCAAAGCTCAGCCAGGAGCATATTTTCTCTTATTAACACCCCTCCCAAGAGGCATCATCACCCCTTTCACAGATAGGAAAGGTGAGGTCGAGCCAGGTGAACTTGGCAAATCCCCAAAGCCTCAGCAGCCTCTTGGCAGTGGCGCCGGGTACCTGCCCCAGCACCTCCCACCTGATCCTCCCTGGCCTCAATTTCCCCATCTGGAACACCACTAAGAGGTGGATCCCCTTCCCTCACTGTGGAGCTGTGGCTGCAACACACAGCCTGTGGGGCCACCCTGGGTGGGGGACCGTGGAGGTGGGCAGCCCACCTCTGCCCAGAAGCAGGTGGATGCTCCCTCTGAAAGGTCCAGAGCATGGAGTGTCCAAGGCAGGGGGCAGGCCCAGGTTAGGAATGAGGTGGTTCCATGGAAAAACCAACGTCAGAATACTCTTCTATCACCAGTGTATCAGTGGACTCCATTTCCCCAGTGCCTGCTATGTGCTTCTCACCTCACACTTGTTACCTGTGTGCCCTTCTGAGTTTGGCTCAGAAGGCTCTGGGCTCATCAGCACTCCTAGGCCCCCTGCAATGCCACATCCTGAGCCCAGCCCAGCTGCAGAGCTTGGCAGCAGTCCCCCATTGCTCTCTCTGTGGCATTGCCATGTAGTGGCTAGCAGTGTAGGCTTTGGAGTCAGCCAGGCCCAGGTTTGAATCCCACCCAGCCACATAGGTCACCCGCCTCCCTGAGCCTAGTCTTCTGACAGCCTGTGGGAGGCTTACCTATCATTCCCATGTCGCAGATGGCATGGCTGAGGCCCAGAGAGATGAGGTGACGTGCCTCAGCCACACAAAGTGTCAGTGAAGGAGCTGGGGTTTGAACAAGGGTCCCACCCACCCCAGAGCCTCTTCACTTAGCCAGTCAAGCTGTGGCCAGAAAGAGTAAATGATCATCATATCATTTTTAAAAGGATCAGGCAGCCAGGTGCCCCCATGGTGGTGAGGCTTACCTATCATTCCCATGTCGCAGATGGCATGGCTGAGGCCCAGAGAGATGAGGTGATGTGCCTCAGCCACACAAAGTGTCAGTGAAGGAGCTGGGGTTTGAACAAGGGTCCCACCCACCCCGGAGCCTCTTCACTTGGCCACTCAAGCTGTGGCCAGAAAGAGTAAATGATCATCATATCATTTTTAAAAGGATCAGGCAGCCAGGTGCCCCCATGGTGGTAGGGCCAGCAGTCAGGGGACCCTTTGGTGGCCTTGGGCAAGGCAAGATGCCACTGGAGTCCATGGTTGCTATCCTATGCTAACTGGGAGATGAACCCAACCAACTTTAATGAACAACATCCTTAATTAATCAGTCGTGTTGCTGGAGGAGGGAAGATGGACTGGCAGAGCATGGCACTGGAGGGGAAAGCCCAGGAAGACGTGAATTCCATGGCTGGCTCCACTCCTAATGGGGGGACCTTGCATAGACAACTCAGTGCCTTCAAACCTCCATATCCTCATGTGCTGAACGGAGATGAGAACAGAGCCTGCCTCTTGGCTCAGGGTAGGTAAACCACAGACAGGGCATGGTACAGGGTTTGTCTCAGGGTAGGCACTGCAGAACTGTTAGTGGAATGGATGGATTTAACACCCAGAAGCCAGAGTGACCTTTTAAAAGGACCCGAGAACCTGTCACTGTCTTTGAAACCCATCAGGGGAGAGTCAAGCTCTTCCCTATGACCTGGCCCCTGGCCATCTCCTTCCCCTCTCTTCCCCTCTGTCTCTTTTCCCTCTCTTCTGGACCCCTCCCCTCCCATCCCCTCTGCTCTAGCAAACCTGTCCATCTTTCAGTTCCTCAAACATTCTAAGTTCTCACCCAACTTAAAGCCTTTGCACATGCTGTTCCCTCTCTCTGGAATGCTGTTCCATGCACTCAATCATGGCTAGTTCTTTCTCAGCCTAAATATCCCTTCCTCTGAGAGGCCCTCCCTGGTTACCCCTACTCTTGGCAGTCCTTCCTTTGTGTGTCCATAGGACACTTCATTTTGCAATGAAGTATTTGTTTATATATGTTTCTAGCCTTTCAGAGCAGAAAGGAGGGCAAGGTCTAGGAGGCCCTCTATTTTGTTCAGCACCTACCATGGGCATCATAGGGCCTGGCACCCCATGAGCATTTATTATACACCTGTTAGAGTAGAAAAGGGAGGAAGAATCCCCTAGCCCAGTCAAGCCCAACCCAGCTCCATGGCATCTTGCATTCCCCAATCTCCATCAATTTCCTGCCCAGCTTAAATACCATCTCCTCCAGGAAGCCCTCCCAGACTAGTCCAGCATCTCCCAGTCTTTCCCTCCCCTGAAATGATTCATGCCATTAGTGTCTACACATAGCATAGACTGCCTGAGATCACCCATTAATTTTACTCAGGCATCTATTCTTATCTACCCCTCCCTTCTAGATGCTAAATGCCTAGAGGACAAGTATGAATGTGTCTTACACTTCATTACAACACCCAGAGCAGCCAGTCCAGACTTCCATTCTTTCACTTGACAGATATTTATCCACCCAAGGTGAACTGGACCCCCATGGCCATAGCCCTGTGGTTGCGGATGTAAAGATAAAGTGCAATGGCACATTGGCTAAGGAGCTTGGCAAGTGCCTGCACAGGGCCACATGTATTTATGGATGGATTAGTTTCAATGGGATCTTTGCCTACATAGCTGAAGTCCAGAGCCCACATTTAACTCTTTATTTCCCATCTTGATACAGCATTGGTTCCTTAGAGTTGATACAGCATTAGTACAGAGGAAGGAATATTCATTTTTGATTCAAATCCCACCTCAACCCTTATGTAGCTGTGTGATTTGGGGCAAGTCACTCCACCTCTCTGTGCCTCAGTTTCCCCATAATAAAATGGAATAATAGTAATTCCCACCACAGGGGGCAGATGTTAGGATAAGATTAGATAACCTATAAGACAGGGCTCAACACACAGTAGGTGAGCAAACCATGTTTCTTTCTTCTTTCCCACTGTGCTCGCTCCTCCTGCCTGGCACTGTCACTAGGAGGAGTTTGCCCTGAAAATACTGTCTCTGGACGGGGGTTTCAGATCACCCTCCCAGGGGTTCAAGGGCATATCTGGCCCTACCTGGAACATCACCTCCACCCTGATTACAACAAGGTTTCACCTGCCTTCTTGAGATGTGGCTGGTAAGAAACTGTTACATCATCACAAGCTGTTATTGTTTCCAATGCAACCACTACACAAAAAGGGATTAAGCATTTCGTGGAGGTGTTTGTTTAGCTAACATATCTTTTTTAATACCCTTTGTAACCGTTTACAGGAAAAAGAAAATCAAATGCAACTTAGCAAGCTCCAAAATTCTCAATGGGGCCAGGAGTGAGTGTAATGTGAAATGATTTGATTGGGGGTTTGGAAAAAAAGAATCTTTCCTTTCTAGAGCAATAGCTGGCTTGGGACTTGGAGTGTGTGCGTGCGCGTGTGTTTCTGGGAGATAGAAGACTCCAAAAGAGGGCTGGACCACAGGAAGGCCGACTCTCTTCCTAGCCCATAAGGTGGCCTGAGGAGCTGTCTTTCCACTCTGAGGATGAAGGGATGTAAAGATGTTGGGATGGTTACTGTCTCTGGCAGATGCAGCGCCCCCCTTCCCCCCGCTGCAAAGAGGTTGCAATTAATGGGTAGAGCCACGTGATATGGGGTTAACCCCCACCTCCCGACACAGCATGAGGCTCAGGAGGAGTTTATCCTCACTTGACCAAGAAGCCTCCCTGAGTTTCCATGGATGTGTTATTTTTCATGCGATATTTGCCCATCCATCCGTCGATCCAATAAATATTTATTGAGTATCTACAGTGTGTCCAGCATTGCAGTTCAGAGATGAGAAAAATCACCATCTAGAGAGGGGAAGAGTTTTCCCCAAGGCCACCTTGTTTCTTAGAGCAGGGACTGAGGTTTTGGGAAGTGAACATCAGGCACAGGGATGTGTAAGGAGGACCATGGAGCCTCATGGAACTGGGAGAAACTGAGGGTTCAAGGAGCCAGAAACCTGCCTTCTCTCACCTCTCTGGGCCTCAGTTTCCTGTAAAAAGAGCTTATTGGGCCTGACCTCTAGAGCAAGTTCCAAAACTTGCAGCAGGTGATTAAAAACCTGTGGTTCTGCCCCTTTCTAAATGCATGCCTTTGGGCAAGTCTTGTCTCTGGGCCTCAGTATCCTTGTCTGTAAATTGGGATAACATCAGCACCCGTATCACTGTTGTTGCTATAAAGATGAAATGGGATGGTGCACTTGCTAAGGAGCTTAGCAGGTGCCTGGCACACAGTAGGTGCTTAATAACTCTATTTTTCAGCACCTCTAAGGGTAGACTTCCTTCCCATCCTCTGAGCCAAGAAGGAACCTGGCTAATCCATGTGAAGTATGAGCTCTGTTTGCCGTTGCCCAGGAGGTCAGGACCGCCGCTGGTCCCCAGTCCCCTGCCCCGGCGTCAGCAGTGGCTGGGGAGGCTGTTGCCAATTTGCTGTCTGGGCCCTGCCATTGACTCCTGACAGCTCCCCAGGGACAGGGCTGCTGCCTCCAGCTGCTGCCCCTGCCTTCCCTGCGCACAGCCATTGAAAGTTAACGGTCAAACTCAGCCCCGGGGGATGGAGGGGCCAGGCAGATGCTTGGGGGGCTGCAAGAGGGTTGGACAGAGGCTGGATCAGCAACCTGAGTGGTCCTTGGAGCGGTTCTCTGGAGACACAGGAGGGCGAATGAGAAGCCCATAAACCTCTCCTAGGCTATTATTTGGGTAGAAAAATAGGAGTGGTTGGAAGCGAGGAGTTGCTGCATAATCACAAAACTCCCCCCCCATTGGAAAGTGCTCCGTCCCAGGCCTGGCTGATCACCTCACCCCACCGGAGGTGCAGAATCCTCCTGACAACCTGCAAATGGCTCCATTTCACAGAGGAAGAAATTGAGGCTCAGAGAAGGGCAGTGACTTGTCCAGCGTCACACCACTGCCAGGTAATGGAGCAGTTTATTCTGTCCCAGCACCTGTGTTCTTTGCCACAATGCTCTCAGGGTGCGACAGCTTCAGGTTCAAGTCCCCACTTGACCCTCACTAGCTGTGTCATCTTGTTAAGCCATTTAAATTGGCTGAGCCTTGTTTTCCTCATCTGCCAAATAGGCACAAGAGGGCTACCCTCATGGGTGGTTTGGGGGATTTGGTGGGGATTTATGCTGAGAGCCTGGCACAGGAAAGACAGGTAGTAAAGTGTTCAGAAACCACCACCAGCTACTATTATTATTGTGAGGATGATGATGGTGATGATGATGATGATGATGTTTTTCTGTCTTCTGGATATCCTGGCTGTTCAATACAGGAAAACCACCCTGAATCCATGCAAATAGGAAAGGTTCGTGTCAGGCAGGGCACCTGAGCACCTCTGGGACCAGCGCGGATGGGGACAGGCCTGCTTCTCCTCCCCATTCCTCCAACCCCTACCCTGTCTGCTGGTCAGTGAACTGGGTAGGCATTGCCAGGCCCATGAAGAAGGTCTCTGCCTGCCCTTCCCTGTTTTTGGAGAAGGGCAGCTGCCCAGTGTCATAGACAATTTGTGAGGTGGGTTGGCCCAGACACATGGAGCCAGGACCCCAGGGCCTCCAGGGCTGAGCCTGTTGGGCAGTGAGTGGGCACCTGGATTTAGGGGTTCTACCCCTCCCACACACAGTTCCTCCACACTCCACACCCTGAAGACCCTCATAGACCCGTCTCTTACAGAAAGCCAGAATTGTGCATGTAACTAAGTGTTAAAAGCAACAGCAGGTACTAGATATGCGTCTCTTGCTCTACGAGCTTTATTTACTTAATCCTCCCAGCAACCACAAGAGGGACGCACCTTAATCATGCCCATTTTATAGATGAGGAAACCCAAGCAAGTCATGGGACAGGCCCAGAGCTGGACTTTGAACCCAGTCTAATTCCTGGCACCTGCTCTCACCCTCTGCCTCCCTGACCTCGGAGCTTTTACAGGGCCCTTTTAGGCACCAGTAAGAATCCATGTCCTTAAGCTCTTACAGCCAGCCTGGGAGAAGGACCAGCTCTCTCACAGGCTTCCAGCTAGAAGGACAGAGGAAGAGAGTCATCCTGAATACTCAGTGCCTGCCTGGTGCCAGGTTCTTCCATAGATAATATCTCATTTAACCCTCGAGAGGTAGCTTTTATTATCCCCATTGTACAAACCAATTAAACTTCACAGGCAAAATTGCCCAGAATCATACAATTAGCATGCGGCAGAGCCAAAAATGGTTGTTCTCATGGAGTTATAACAACTCCTTGCAGTGGGTACTATTTCTAGCCCCACTTTACAGATGAAGAAACTGAGGCTCAGAGAGCTCCACACAGATGAAGAAGGTGGGATTATAAGGGACTACAGAGCCCGAGCTGCTAACCCTTATCCTGCCCCAACCCCACTTGCCATTACTTAAATGCTGTTAGCATTGGAAGGAAGCCAAAGGTCCGTTGTTGTGTGATCTTGGAAAAAGCCATTTTGCTTCTCTGAGCCTCAGTTTCCTCACCTGTACAACAGGGCTCATCAGAGCAGCCTCCTGGGCTAAGGAGAGTGACGGGAAACTGGCACACAGTAGGTACTCACAAACTGCCGTGCACCTGG
This sequence comes from Galeopterus variegatus, assembly GCF_000696425.1. Lineage (NCBI taxonomy): Eukaryota > Metazoa > Chordata > Mammalia > Dermoptera > Cynocephalidae > Galeopterus > Galeopterus variegatus. The sequence continues at coordinate 40,547 of NW_007726640.1, read as the reverse complement.
CCCCAGTTCTGCAAATATCTGTTTGAATGTGTGGCCTCATTTGAATCTCAGAAGGCAGCCTCCAGGCCCATAGCCCTTAGGAAGCAGCCTCCCCCTAATTGGGGGCTGTGGTCTGCCCCAGCAGGCACTGCTGGTAAGTTGCAGTGGCCCCAGGAGGCCAGACAGCCCCTGGGTAAACAGGGCTGATCCGAGGTGACAGCCTGCCCTTCCCTGGCCACCCCAGTCCTGTTCCCATTCCATAATCTGGCTGGTGCCCCCTCAACCTACAGACATGGTGCTTGCCTTGGGGGGTGGGGCCCTGGGAACCAGGTCAGGCCTCCCTGGGCTCAAGGAAGAGAGGCTGGGAGGGGATTCCGGGTCCTTCTTTTCCTCCTCCTCCCTTGTGGTTGCTTTGTGATCTTGGACCAACCCCTTCTCCTCTCTTGGCCTCAGTTTCCCCATCTGTAAAAGAAGGGGCTGAACTGGTTGACCCCTCAGGGCCTTTCCAACTCTGAGGTTTGAAGACAAAAAGGGGAAGGACTTTGAAGACTTCCCCCCACCCCATCCCTTGTACCTTGCTTCATCCTGTTTCAAGAAATCATTTAGTTTGGCCTCAGTTTCTATTTGATTTACTCTTCAAACACATGAGACCTAGAAGGGACCTTAAGATCATCTAATTCAATAGCATCATTTAAACAATGAGGAAATAAGGCCCAGAGAGGACAAAGGACTTGCTGAAAGTCACACAGCCAGGCTAAGAACACTAGAGTTCTGACTCACAACTTTCCCAACATCCAGGGAGGATGGAAGCCAAAACCCCCCAGAAAGCTTTTTTTTTGGGGGGGAGGGATTTTTCCTAGAGCCCCCACTAGGGCCACTTGTAAGGAAGCAATAGCTGCTATTCTCATCTGAACATTCACCAGGATGCCCAGTCTCTAACCCAGGAGGGACCTCTCTCAGAGAGGACACGAGACTGCAGGCATTTAGTGGTCCCGCTGGGCTAGGCCACAAGCCCAGACATCCTCTGAAGTTGAGAGACCAACTTTGAAAGCAAGTACTTCTAGCTCTTGTGCAAAATCACAGAATTATATGTAACAATAGTTCTTGGGCAATTTCAGAGACTATAAATAGCACATAAACTTTAAGCAATTAAAAAACAGAGAGTTTGTCATTGTTGAAGCCCTCACCTGTATTCCTGTGGAGAGGGGTGGTGATTTTGCCCTGAGTTTCGAATAACTCCNGCCCTCACCTGTATTCCTGTGGAGAGGGGTGGTGATTTTGCCCTGAGTTTCGAATAACTCCTGACATTATGGATGAGATGTCACTTTCTATCATGTCCTTGGGGAAAAGACAAGCAGAAGACAAAGCTCCCATCAGCGATGATGTGGACAGGGCAGAAACCCACAGTTTTCCCACAATTCAGAAGGATGGAGCTCAAAGAGCTAACAGAAAACTATTTTTTTAAGGTGGGGGGGAAGTACTAGAGGATTCCTGGGCATCACAGGTCACTTTCCCAGGGCAATTCTACAGGGTTTTAGAAGCAAATGAAGAGAATGGAATGAAATTCCAGATTCTTTGGAATTAATGGGGGAAGGGCAGAAGGAAGGCTCTAGAATCTAAATGTCAAGTCTTCGAAAATGTGGACTCGCAAATAGGAATCAGAAAGACATTATTCCCTTCCAAGCCATATACTTTCAATCTCAGTTCAGTTACGATCATTTTGAAAATAAAAACTAAAAAAGAGTAGCTGGATGTGTCATGTATGTTTTTCAAGGGGGAACCAAATTCCCACTTATAAAGGAAAAAATCCCCGCAGGGCTCTCTCCCTGGAAATGCTTTCAGAAATGTCACATGTCGCTGCTGGAAAACCAATCTAACCCCCCACAACACCCCCATCACACACAAACACAGCCTTTAAAAAAAAAGAAAAATCTTCGAGGGTCCCTAAATTTCTCAAACTCCAATCCTGAAACGAACACAGAAACCCACTGAAGACTCTCAGTTCCGCCCCCAAAGTCATTGAGGGGTTCTTGGGAAGGAGAAAAAGGGAGAAGAGGGAGGCGCCCCGAGCCCCTGCACCGGGGTCTCTACCCTGGAAACGCAATGCGGGGCACTGCCCGGGAGGAGAGAGAAAAGCCGACCCTGCAAGGCGGTACCTGGAGCCGATCCTCGCGGGGCCGCCGCCGCCGGCGCTCCTGGGGCGGGCGGCCGTTCGGAGGGGGCTCTCTCGCGCTCTCCCCTCGCGTTCCGCAGTTTGGCCGCCGTCGCAGCTCGAACCGTTTTTAAATTTCCCTCTCTGGAGCTGTCCAGCTCAGAGCATGCGCAATAGCCGTGCGAGGGGCTTTTCCCCAAGGGTCAGTTACAGGGCAGGGTCAAGGGGATTGCAGCGGGCGTTTCCCAGCAGCAGCTAGCCTTGCACGCCCCGGGGCTCCGGGCGGGGAGGGGAGGGTATGGGGGGGCGGGATACAGGGGTAGAGACACCCCCCTTCGAACTTTGCCCGCAGTGGCAGCAACTGCATGCCGGCAAGCATGCGTTGAGGAGCCGTGGGAGGGTGATTCAGGCCAAAATAATTAAGCTGCAAAAGGATGCTGGGTGCATTAACACTTGCAATCCGTCACTGGCCAGGGGCAAAGGAGGTGGGTGGGCGGAGAGATCTGGTGCAACCCCCGCTATTCCCCCAAACGGGGACTGGCCAGGAGGCAGAGTCAGGGCCCCAGGTAGAGGCAGATTCGGGCCACCTGTCTCTTTAAGAAAGTTGCGCCCGCGCGGG
>NW_007726640.1:35131-37072 GCF_000696425.1 Galeopterus variegatus | reverse complement strand
CGCCGGCTGCCCCGCCCCGCCCGGCGCCCGCCGCGGGAAAGGTGGCGCGGACAAAGGTCTCCCCGGCCCCCTTAGGGGACGTGAGCTAGATTGCTCCCCTGAGAAAGTTTGCGTTCCCGGCGCCCTACCTCTTGAGCCTCCGTGGGAGTCATTTGCCATGGTAGCGCTAATAATAGGTAGCACGCTCTATTTATTTACTTATGAACTCCTCCTCGGTTTCTTCTTCACTCCACCTCTATGAGATAGGATGGTCCCCTTTTTGCATATGGGGGACCTCAAGTCCTGAGCGGTAGGGACTGGGCTGAGGGCTCACGGCCAGTGAGTGGCAGAGTTGGGATTCGAACCCATCTCCAGCAGACTCCACGGCCTCTGCTCCTGCAGGTGGGCAGTCGACTCAGGCTCAGGCATCCACAGCATTTTGAGTTTTTTGAGGCTGTCCTCACGTTATTTATCTGGCAGGGAGAGGGGGAACCGTGTTCCCACACCTGTGACTGGGAAGCCTTTTTTACCCGGAGTTCAAGTTTAGGAAGAACCCGGGGCTCCCTGGGCTGGGTGTGCCTGGATTTCACTTATCATTCAGGTGGGCTGTGACCTTGGCGCTGGTCTACGTGCTCCTGAATGGTTTTCTTGTAGCACCTGGACTCCCTTCCTCTTCTCCGCCAGGAGTGAATAGATCAGCTTGCACTTTCTAGCAGGGAGAATGTAGTTTACAGATGTTAGTTAAGGTCCTGGTCCTGAAACTCAGTTTTCATCTCTTTCCTACCAGCATGTATTTAAATTTTGTTTTTCGACTGCTTATAAAAGTGGTTTATACATAGTTTATGTTGCTTTGAAATTCCCTGAATGACCCGATTAATTCACGCAATAAGTTGTAAGCATTCAAAGCATTTGGGTCTATTTCTGTTAATCCTTATTGAAAGTAAGTGGGTGACTTGACAGCCGTCCTTTGAGGTAAGGGTCTTCTTCATTAAGGTATAATTTTATATCTTCAGAATGGTTTGGAAAGAAATTCTCTCTTCTGAAAGCTGATAGATTCTTAAAGGTTTTTAAATAAAAGGCATCCAGTCCGAGTTCTGTATACTCATGTACTATGGAAAATTGAAGCAAAGTCCCTACTTTACTAAAAAATGGGGGAAAACAGAAAAAGGGAGAGAGAGAGAAAGATTAAGGATGTTCTGAGAGGCCCTCAGAACTCCCTTTTTCCTTTGAGAACTTGGCTTCTCTGCATGATTTTTTGGCTGGAAACTGTGGTCTTTTTACTAAAGAACTGAGATTTTGAGTTCTTTGATTCAGGATTGGTTGGTGAAAATATTGCCAGTCAAATACCTGCTGCTAGAGTTACTCAGAAAACCCAGGTAACTTAACAGAAACCCTTCTTTTATTTGTTAGATTAATGTATTTTTTTTTCTTTTTATAAAGGTATGTTATTTCTCAGCGGTAAGTCATATGGGTAACATAAGGATCATAAAAAGGAAGGGCTTAGGAATCCTTACTTTTTAACAAGTGTCTCAAGTGATTTGTGGTACCTGTACTAGGTGATGCCTTTACTGAGCTAAAAAGGCCAGTACCCTTTTTTTCTTTTTTAAATGAAAGAATGTGAACTTCACATGTTTCCGTAGCTTTATTACACTTTATCATTTGCTCCCATGTAGGGAAAGGATCCTGAGCCTTAGAGTAGTGCTGATTTTGCAAATGTACTTAGGATTCCCTGCTAGCAAGATTTCCACAAAGCCCAACATAAGCCCAATTCACCAAACCTCTGATTATACAGGAAATCTTGCAGAAGAGAGAAAAAGCAATAGGTATGTTGCTTTTGGCCTTACTCTCCAGTTCTGTGGAAAATGCTCTAACCCGGGCCTGCGTTTCTTAGGTGTTCATATTTTAGCAGAACAGTTATCTCCGCACTCTGTTCAGAGCTAGGGTACCCATGACTGTGTAAGG
>NW_007726640.1:30626-34659 GCF_000696425.1 Galeopterus variegatus | reverse complement strand
AAATCTTGATTCTCATTTGATTTTTAGAATAGGGTTTTTAGGTAATGCATGTATTAGGCAAAAGCCTCCGGCCAGGGGACAAAAGCCCACAGGTAGCGTGGCAGCAGCCCACCTAATCAACTCTAATCACTGTTTAAGTATGGGATTGTATACTTTAATGATTTTAGAGCTAACAGGTGGTTGACATACCGGTTCTGTTAAGAGATTTTAAAGAATTGCTATAAGAAAAAATGTGAAGAAATGTTTGCTAAGGGCAGCTGTTTATTGGTAGAAACTTTAGAGACAATTATACTTAGATTAATCATAAGAATGTAACTTTTACTTAAATCATTTAAGGAGAGGTTATATTTTAGATAATGATCACAGTTTGACCAACTTAGCTTTTCACAAATTGTACTTTGGAATGTCATGTTGTTAAATTTACTAATGTTACTAGTTTCCATTGTTTAAGCTATACTTAGCCATAGATAACTTTGGTCACATTGCTCATGTCTTTGTGTCCTTTTGAAATGATCGAATCAACTGATTTTTCTTGTGAAACTTTCTGTCTTCACAATAAAAAACAGAAGCTAACTTTGAGTTAGGGCTGTACCCAGTTTTCTCCTTGTAACAGAGGAGTTGCTGAGGTGCAGTCCCTTTGGGCTTCTCATTGCATTCATGTTGCTTTGAGTAATCTTTTTTGTGTGTCTCTGTTACACAGACAGAAGTGTAACACACCCTGACTACTGGCTTAATCTAGTGAACTGCAGGGCATGTCTATGAAGCAGAAATACCAGCGTCTTTTTTATTGAATGATTAGACTAGAACCCCACTGAGCCACAGCACCTTGAGCTGTGTCTGGCACATCGTAGGTACTCTGGAGATTTATAGGCATTTTTTTTCTTTGCTTTGTCAATTGCTAAAAACTAGATGATATTTTCTTTTAAGAAAATTCCCAATGCCAGTAATTTCTGATTCTGATTTCATAAGATGCACAGTTCCATAGCACTGTGAAGCCACTGTTTCATGTCTGAAACAATTTCTAAGAACAGGAGCACAGAATTTTTTTTTCTGTGGGAGACCATGAAAGTACACTGGTCGCTGATCTCCTTTGCTCCCGGTAGCATGACTGATATATGTATTATTGTTCTGTTTGGGAGCACGGTTGTAGAGGAACTGCCACTTATAACTGTTATCCTATGTCTTATTTAATAAAAAGATAGGACGTTTCCAGGAAGGGAATACTGTAATGTCTTTATCTTTATGATATCCTACTGCCTGTGCCCAGATCCAGTTCAATTACTGTCCTGTTCTACCTCTCAGACAGGTGGACAGTAACTCATAAAATTAAGCCTATTGAAGAATGTGACCCATAAATGTGCACTGGGCAAATTGTAGGAGCTTTGCTTTTATTTTTTAATTTTTCTTACTCTTTCCCTTTATAATAACTTCATTTAGGTTTGTTATTGTTTTTGTCAATATGTCCACACGTTCCTTTATGAAAAGGTTATTTGTTTGTTCTCTTTGAGTGTTGTTTTCTTTTGAAAAATTTTTTTGTGAGTCAGAAGAATAAAAACCAGAGATTTTTGTTTTTGTTTTTTTCTCTGTGACTCCACAAAAAGAGTTAAGATCACCAGGTTGTAGGTTTAGGGCTTATTTTAATTAGTGTAAGCAAAAACATTCTAACAATTAGAGCAACCTGGTTTCTACGTCTCATCCTTGAAGTTTAATGCCAAATCTATGTACATAAATAGCAAATTTTGTGTTGAATGGAGGCAATCAAGTTTCTGCTGCTTTAACAAATGTTATATTTAAATCTAAGTGCAGAGAAATGCAAAAATAAATAAATGCTTTGGAAAAAAAACTTAAAATAACGCTATATCAATTTCAGTGAATGTATTCTTGGTGATTACGACACCAAAGCTCTTGGGCAGTCATACTATTTGGCTTAAGTTTAAAAGCACAAAATAAATAATCTACAGACTAAAATGGCCCCCTACAGTACAAAAAAAATTTTTTTTAATCTGGGCCATCTCTTGACTGGAATTACTGAATGTCTATCTCCATTGTTACACCACTAATTAATGTTCACCAGTCCCTGAAAAATTCTGAGATACCTTTTGAATATTTTTTTTAATCTGGGCCATCTCTTGACTGGAATTACTGAATGTCTATCTACATTGTTACACCACTAATTAATGTTCACCAGTCCCTGAAAAATTCTGAGATACCTTTTGAATCATCAAAGATATATCAAATTGTTTGGCATAATCTTAACCTTAAGCACATTTTACTTTTTGGAGAATGAATAATCCATGTCATTTAAACATAGCAATTCCATATGAATTAGAATATTTGTTCAGAACCCCTCATGCTCTGCTGCTAGCAGACTTCTTAAGTATGGTGACAGCCCTCTAGGAGTAGGGCTTCAGAATGGCTCAGCTGTGAGGCAGACCAGGGTTCAAGTCTCAACACTGTCCCTCCTTTGTCCACCCCTGGCCGAGTGGCTTTGGGTGAGTTATTCCCTGCATCTTTGCTTCCCCATCTCTAAAGAAGGAATTACAATATTCTCCTGTCAGGGCTGTGTGAGGCTTAAAGATAGCACCTGGTGCATAGTAGCTGCTGAACAAACAAGGTCTGTGTTTGCAGGGGATTTTGTCTCTCTAAAGGCTCTTTTCATTGTTCTGTAGCTAGATTCTCCTGGAGAAAGTAAGGAATCAGCTGAGTTACTTTGGGAAGCTATTTCAGTTTTTTAAACCAATAAAATCTGGATTTGTGATACAGTTCTAGTGATCCTAAAGTTTTGACACAGTCTTTTCCTGGCACCCCAGGAGAATTTAGCTTATGTTCCTTCAAGACAATGCTGTTTAATGTATTAAAAAAATGTTTAGAGTCCTCATCTTTTGCCCTGAACCTATAATCTTACCCAATCTAAGCCTTTTCCTTCATTTTCCAGCAAGAAATCCCGTCAGCATTCACCAGTTGGGGAAAAGCTGTCTTGCCCCTGAATTTTGTAATTGACTTAATCCGGCCACTTTTGAATCTCTTATAGTGTTATTTTCTCCTGTTGTGCAGGACTTACTGCTCCAGCCCCTAGACCTATGCCATGGGTGCAGTTTACATATAATCCATATGCAGTCTATGTCTACATTAGCAGACAAAACTGTGACTATCACTCTATTCTATATTCCATTTTTTGGTATGTCTTTTTCTATTGGTTTTTATCAAAGATCCTTAACCAGGGGTCTGCAGGCCACATTCAGTCACAGACAGGCTTTGCTTGGTTCACAGGCTTTCTTTTAAAATTTTTGAATTTAGATGCCAGCATTTTTAAATCATTCAGGTTGGGATTTCCAGCTTTCCTTAAAAAATCTGAAAAGTTGGACACACTAGGCCCACAGTCTCTCAAATTAGCCATCAGCTGGGCTGAGTGCAGCTGTTCCCCCCTCCCCCCGTTAGAGGGGTGGTCACATAATCTCTAGTATGTCACAGGCCCCACCACTCCTTATCGCCCAACTCCAAGGCCTTGGTCTCTGCACATGTTTTTCATTGGTCGTTATTGTTTTTCTTATAATAAAGACAAAAGTAAAATGTTTTTTGTGCCCATGTTTCTATCAAAACCTCAGAAAGATTGTCAGTAGCTAGTAAAAATAAGACACCCTTTTAAGATAATTTACTCTGCCCAACAATGTACTAAGTGCTTCTCACATCTTGCTTAGTCCTTCTTATAATGCTGTGAGGTGGGTGTTATTGCGCCCATATGAAAGATAAGGAAATAACTCCAATTTGGCTTACCTTGTCTGTTCTACCTGACAGTGTCAGAGGGTGGGGAAGAGGTAGTATATAGGACCCCTCTCTTCCACTTTTCTGCACCAAATGGTTTCTGATGGGCAGGACATTTTAGGCATCTTTTATTCTTATGCATGGCTTGGGACAAGGCGGGTCCCACTAATGAGGCTGCAGCTGCATGCCAGGGAATTGCTGCTCCCCCTCCTGGCTCCAAAGACGTCACACATTCAGTTCATGGGGTAGATTCTAATAAAAAAAAAAAAAA
>NW_007726640.1:12452-29776 GCF_000696425.1 Galeopterus variegatus | reverse complement strand
ACAGACCACTTTATAACTCTTAAGTTTAACTGAATTTAACATCTCAACCATGTGATCCATACAAAGGAACATTTGAGCCCAGCATAAAAAGTTCAGGAAAATAAAATCGCTATATTTGTTTCAATCTAATGCAAAGGCTTCATTCTTAGTAAAACAGATCATAATGTCTCAGTGTTTGGTGTTCTTGCTTTGGTTAGACTTGATTTCAAATAAATCTATTCTTTTGGATAATATATTTTTAAATTCCTACAGATAACTTTTGATTGGAGTAATTCCTTTTGTAATACCTAAGACATTTAAAAAATGAGTGCCTCATGAAAAGAAATAATTTCTCTGCATGCTTCATACCAGCTCTTTTTAATATCACAGATTTAAAAGGGGGCTTCTGATTTCAGAGGCTCCTCCTTTGTCCAGAAAAGGACCTTTAATAGTTAGTTGCTCAATGGGGAATCCAAACTCGTATTTTTTGCTGCAAGCAGCTTTATCCCAGAAACACCGAATAACCCTGAGTGGTTTTAAAGAACTGCTCAGAGAACGTTCTTTCAGTCTTATCACTATTGCACGTTCCGATCATGTTCCCCAGTAACAAAAAGCAGCATGCTCAGTTACTAACAGCCCATTCCCAAGATTCTAGACTGGGTTTTTTTCATCTCTCCCATTTGTGTCTAAAGTGAAATGAATGTAAAACGGAGTGGCATATAAATTTGTCACGATATAACTCTGTGGACACTTACCTCTTTTTATTGCAATGTAACAATCCCAGCTGTTTGTTTTAGAAATGGTAATGTTGTATCATTGTAACAAATTATACTTAAAAATCATTTAGTGTGAAATTGCAGATTAATCCCATAGGGAAGGGGTATTAACAATCCCCCAACCCTTTGGCGCATACAGATGGTGAATCTGGGATTTACAATAGGAACAATCACTGATTACATGCATGGGTGTAACGGACAAAAAGACCTCCGCAACTCAGGCCTGGAGAATACAGAGGAGGTCCTAGCGCCTGACTTGTTTGGGACACTCAGGTCCCTACGAATGTCTGTGTTTCATCATCCGGCAGTCCATTCTGTGTGCTTTGAAACCTACCAAGTACATACGCAGAAGTGTTCCTTCAGTGTGCTTAGATTTAACACTTCTGAATTCCGTTAGAATTTGTTTAAAAAACAACTTCACAGTGGAGCATGCAGTGAAAATTTGGTAGATGTGCCCGACGAAGAGTTCATTATCAAAACCAATACTGGCTGTTCACTAATCATCAGGAAGAAAGTCGTCATGCATTATGTGGGCTGGGATGGGTTGATTGCCTCATAAATTAATCTGCACCTGAAATGAAGAGGTCTCCTAAGCACAATGCCCTGATTTTGAAACTGTCATCGGCTGAGCCACTGACTGAAAACTCCATGACATTCTTGACACTGGGGATGAAAATAGCACACGTGTGCACGCGATCTTGACCACAGATCATTCTACAGTAGTGGCCAGCAGGGACTCCAAAATTACTAAGTAAGGCTCTTTTCTTTTAAACTATTTATATTTAATTTTTAATAATTGTTCACTACATTTTAAACTCGGAGAAGAGTTATTTCAATAGCAATTTAGATTCATGTCCAACTTCTATATACAGCCTGGTAAGTTCTCCCCCTAGTCTCTGATTTGATTTTGGATACAAAGGTGAGAAATAACTTTGCAATTAGGAAACTACACTGTCTCAGAGAAAAATGGAGAAACCTGAATGCTTAAAAGAATTTACACTTCCTTTAGTTTTTTAGGGCTTGCTTCTCAAAAAAACAAACTAATGAAAAACCCCTTTATCCAAATTAACTGTCGTTCATCCCAAATATTCTTTTTCCATACACTTTTTCATGTAAAGTATTCACATTGTTATAGAGCTCAGAGCAAAAGAGACATACAGTTGGTGTTGTGCCTGAATGTCTATGTCTGGCTGAAGAAACTCTTGCTTTCTTTTATGCTTACGCTCATCACACTGGTTTTATTGCTTGTCTCTGAACCCAGGGATTGGGGACAATGTTGGTACAGCTGAGTGATAATGACAATGTCCTCTCTATTGGACCAATTAATTACCCTCCCAGAAGGGCTTTACAACCCTTTCTTGAGGGGACGCTTTTAAGCTTCTCAGGATAATTCTCGATGTGCTTTGTAACTGGTCCTTATTTCAACCATGTCTCTCAGGCACTGGGTCAGATCACATCTTGTTCAGAATGTAGCCTTTATTGTCACAGTTATCAATGACAGTTCTGTAGCATTAGGTACATGCACCTTGTTGTTTGACCACCACCACCATCCAGCTCCAGAACTTTCATATCTTCCCTGACTGAAGCTCTGCACCGATTAAACACTAACTCCCCCCAGCCCCTGGCAACCACCATTCTACTTTGTCTCAATGATTTTGACAACTCTAAGGACCTCATATAAGTGAATCATACAGTATTTGTCCTTTTCAGTCTGGCTTATTTCACTTAGCATAATGTCCTCAAGGTTCATCTTTGTCATATAGCATGCATCAGCATTTTCTTCCTTTTTAAGGCTGAATAATATTCCATTGCATGTATATACCACATTTTGTTTTTCCATTTATCATCTCATGAATATTTGGGTTTTTATAGTAGCATTATCTACAACAGCCAAAATTTGCTGCTATAAACACCAATGTACAACGATCTGTTTGAGCCCCTGCTTTCAATTCTTTTGGATACATATCCAGAAGTGGAATTGCTAGCTCATATGATAATTCTATGTTTAATTTTTTGAGGAACTGCCATACTGTTTTCCATAGTGGCCACACCTGTTTACATTGCCACCAGCAGTGTGCAAGGGTTTCAACTTCCCCACATCCACGTCAACATTTGTTTTCTATTTTTTTGATTATAGCCATACTAATGGATGCGAAGTGATGTCTCAGTGTGATTTTGATTTGCGTTTCCCTAATGATTGGCATGGGATAATTTAACATTGTAAGTATGTCAGTCCTCCTTAATTTATAAATTTGATAAAATTCTAACAAAATGTATTAATTCATACCCTTCAGACATAATGAAAGCCTGAACAAACCGCGAAGGAGAACAGATCAGAGACTTAGAAACGTGTTCATGTATATGAGACAGGAGGCTTTATTTAAAGGTAGAGTTGGAAAAACTGCTTTTGTATGTGAAGAAAAATAAATTGGATTCTTGCTTCATGTCATATACAAAGGTAAACTCTAGAATGGTTTAGAAGACTTACATGTAAATATGAAATAATAGAAATATGCAATAATGTATAACATAGAAGATCATTGGGAAGGACTTGTTAAACAAGACTTCAAAAACACAAATCGAGGGCAAAAGTGAATGAATCTGTCTTAATAAAAATTAAGAATCATGTTCAACTAAGGACACTATACACAACAGACAGGTGACAGCCTCAAACAAGATCTTTCAATGGCTAAACCAACCAGGAATTCCAATCTGGAATATAAAAGGAAACAATGAAAATCAATAGAAAAGACAGGATACCCAGTGGAAAAGAATGGGTCAGGTATTCATGCGACTGGACCATTTCCAGGACAGAAAACTGAGTGGCTAATACACTTGGGTTAATCATCCTTTATAACCTCATGAAAAAATCAGAGTAATAAAAAATTAAACAACAATGAAATTCCAAAGTCTGAAAATATCAAGTAATGGCAGCAACACAGAGAAAGAGGAACCGCGATACACCATTGAAGGGATGACAAACTGAGAGCTACAACCATTCTTGGAAAGAGTTTTGCAGAACGCAATGAAACAATGCACACACGTGCCCTGTGGCCCAGAAGTCTCACCTCTGGGCATATACTCTTGAGAAACTGTGCACAGGTCCCGCAGAGAACTGAAGATGTTCTCTGTGCTGTTGTTTGAGGAACTGGTGAGCTGGAGTCGACCTAAACATCTATCCTTAGGAAAATGGCTGGGTTGAACGAGATGGATCTACACCTGGAATATTGTAAGCAGTTCTAAGCAGAAAACCAGATATGATGTTTTTAAAAATGTTGAACGCTGCATGAAAGACCTACAGATAAACAGGATCTGTCTTCTTTAGAAAGATTGCCTGGAAGACCCTCCTAGGCACTTCCACTTGCAGCTCTTTGGCTGCAACTGAGCCACATAGCCTCCCTCACTGCAAGAGAGCCTGGAAAACCTAGCATTTAACATTTCCAACCTTTTAAATAAATAGGAGAAAAGGAAGAAAGGGGCTGTGCCTGACCTTTGGGTCACCAGTCCATAGCATCTGATACATTCCAAAATATTCAAATTTTGAGCATTTTAAATTACACATATTAAATTACATTTTAAATTACACATTGATCTATAAATCTTTTGAAGCAGTATCAACTTTTTTGTGTTTTGTCTTTGGTTTGGGTTTTGGTTTTGATTGGGGGAGCAAGCTGAGTAGTGTTTTTGCTTTAACCATACCCGTAATGAGTTGCTGCAGTTCCCAGGGTCAGTTTCTTTATTGTGGAGCAAGGACTTAATGACTCTTGCAAAGCAGTCAGGGTACAGAATCCTTCTAGATTTTTTATCCTAAATCTTTTACAGTTTTCTCCTCTTATCTAATGTAATGGAAATTAATCCACGGGCTGTATTCTCTTTGTAAGGCATATTGAGAGATGTCCACTCACTCACATTCCGTTGGTTTACCTGATGTTGAAATGAACTACTTAATTACAATAGCAAGTGTCATGGGAACAACTAAGTTTGGGAACAAATACATTTGTGTATTTTTTTAAGCATTCAACTCAGCTAGTGGGGCCAGAAATGCATGGATGTCCTAGAGAGCCTTGTTTCTCAAACTTTACAGTGCATATAGGTCACCTGGGGACCTTACTGAATCAGAATCTGCCTTGTAATAACTCCGGGAGGGGGCCTGGGATTGCACAGTTCTAAATGATCCCAGATGGTGCTGATGCTGCTGGTCTCCAGACCTTAGATTGGAAGGTTCTAGAAGGTCGCTGGTTTTGAGTTCAACATACCTAGTGGCATCAGTGTGTTCCACAGGGTGTGGAAAGCAATGGCTCATCTGCTCTTTGGTCCATGGAGGCCAGTTTAGAGAGTATACAAGAACATTTCAAAAAGTTCGTGGAAAATGGAATTAAGAGATAATATGAATCTGTGAACTTTTTGAAGACCCCTCATATTCCTCATTGTTTCAGTTACTGTTGGGAGCAATAAACCATCCCAAACCTGGTGGCATAAAACCACCCTTTAATTACACCCATGGACTCTGTGGGTGAGGAATTCAGGAAGTGTATAATGGAGCTGGCTTGTCTTGAGAAGACTCGAAGGCTGGGAGTGACTTGATAGTTGAACTTAATTCATCCAAAGACCTGCTTGCTCTTCTGTCTGGCCCCTGGACTTGGGGCACTGGCAGACCTGGCCTGCTGACCAGAATGCCTACGCATGACCTCTCCATGTAGCAGGGCTTCCGCACAACGTGGAGACCGCAGGGCAGCTGGGCAGCTGTGATGGTGGCAGTCTTTGGCCAAGCCCCAGCAGTCACGCAGTGTCCCTTCTGCCACATTCTGTTGGTTACAAGTGAGTCACGAGCCCACCTAGATTCAAGGGAGAGAATTAGACTGCACCTTCTGATAGGAGAATGGCAAGGTCTGGAAGAGCAAGTAGGATGGGAGCTATTGTTGTGACCATCTTTGCAAACTCCAATCTGCCAAACTTATTTGTTGAACTTTTTCCCCCTCTCTATTAATTATGATATTTTTGACAAAATACACCTCTTCAATGCATCTCTTAGATATTAAAGTTGTCATTATATTAGACTGTAAAATCTTGCTCAGGGGTGAAGATAGTGGGTTAATACTTATTTCTTTCCAGTTTTGTTACCTTATCTGAGAAAACCCCAGTTCTCATTTCTTTAAGGCTTACACAAGATCATTGCATCCTTGATAACTCGTCTTCATTACTGGATAAAGACCTTGTCTAGAAGGCATTTCTGTGGTCTAGAGGGGACTGCCATCTGAGGCCCCATTAGTGTGCAGTGGTCCTTACTTGAAGAGCCTAATCAGACTCCTTGAGCACAAGCTAATTGCCTGTCTGTACCTGTCCAGGGGTTCTCCTCATCTACCAGGTAAGCAATTTCATCGTTGTCTGGGTTGCCCAGGGGCCCCAGCAGTTTGTATGTCCCTGGATTACTTCCTGCTACATCCTTTCCCCCACCTACTTTCATTCTATTACTCCACCTTGGTCTCTTTCCTCCCATTCCCAGGCTAGTGGGTCTTCAGAACACGCTGTCCCTCCCAGACATGGAGGGATAAAGTGGGAACTCTTCCTCCGTGCTATAGCAGAGTGTTGTTGCAGCCTCTGTAGTTATGGGGGCGGGGGAGGGGGCAAGGGCTCATTATGCCCCAATGTGGTGTCTCCAAATCAAATGAGGTGCTTTCTTCTAAAATTCAATTCAGCTTTAAAATTCTGGTCACTTGTTGCTTAACAGCAGCCAAAATAGCAGCTAGCATTTATTGAGTCCTGTCCTAAATACTTTCTATGTGTTAACTCTTTCTTTAGACTTTCAAAAATCTTTATTTTAGGTCTATTGTATTGATTGATATATCCCTTAGAATTAGTGAAAGCTTGAAAGAAGGATCAGTGATATCTAAAAGATGCTTCACTATTGTCGAGATGTTGCAGATCTCAGTAAAATTCTGAAATTAAATATTGGAATTTGCACCCCAGTTAGAATGGCTATTATCAAAAAGACAAAAAAATAACAAATGCTGGTGAGGATACAGAGAAAAGGGAACCCAAACACTGTTGGTGGGAAAGTAAGTTAGTACAGCCCTTTTTGGAAAACCATATGGAGGTTCATCAAAAAATTAAAAATAGAACTCCTATATGGTCCAGCAATCCCACTATTGGGTATGTATCCAAAGGACAGAAAATTCTTATGTCAAGGAGCTATCTGCACTCCCATGTTTATTGCAGCACTATTCACAATAGCCAAGATATGTAATCAACCTAAGCATTCATCAATAGATGAATGGATAAAGAAAATGTGGTATATTTACACAATGGAATACTATTCAGCCAATAAAAAGAATGAAATTCTGTCATTTGCAGCAACATGGATAATCCTGGAAAATATTATGTTAAGTGAAATAAGCCAAGCACAGAAAGATGAATACCACATGTTCTTGCTCATACATGGAGGCTAAAAAAGTTAATCTCATAGAAGTAGAGAGTAGAAAAATAGTTACTCGAGTGTGCGAAGGGATAGGAGAAAGTGGGAGAGGGAGAGGTTGGTTAATGGACACAAAATTACAGCTAGGTAGGAGCAATAAGTTCTAGTGTCCTACAGCACTGTAGGGTGGCTATAGTTAACAACGATTTATTCTGTATATTCAAAGAACTAGAAGAAAGGGTTTTGAATATTCCCAACACAAAGAAATGATAAAATGTTTGAGGTCCTGGATATGCTAATTACCCTGATCTGATCATTGCACGTTGTATACATGAATCAAAATATAAAATTATACCCCATAAATGTGTATAATTATTATGTGTCAGTTAAACAAATCATTGCAGTTTGTAATATGCATATATGATCTACATTAGTTGCTTTTTAATTGAGGTGAAATACACATAACATAAAATTAACTATTTTAAAGTGAACAATTCAGTGGCATTTAGTACATTCACAGTGTCATGCGAGCACGTGCATTAACTCCTAATCTTTATAACAAGCCTGTGAAAGAGATGCTACTAGTATCCCTTTTAAACAGATGAGGAAACTGAGGCACTGAGGGGTTACAGAACAGGTCACAGGCAGTGCTTGCCCGGACTTTTTGTTCCTTTTTTTCCCCCTGTCTTTCATGCTGTTTAAAAATTAATCCAAAATAACATTGAAACTATAAAAATAACATGATTCCAAAAAATGAATTTTTTCAAATGTTGTCTCTCTTTTACTTTTTTTGCAGGGACATATGATATATTTTTATCCTTTATATTTTCTCTAAATATTGCATCATAAGTATTTCCTTTTTTCCGGCTTTATTGCAGTATAATTGGCATATAAAATTGTATATATTTAAGATGTACAATGTGATGTTTTGTATATATACACATCGTGAAATGAACATCACAATCAAGGTTATTAATCAAACTTGAAATTTGCTGAGAGAGTAGATCTTAAATGTTCTCACCACACACAAAAATATGGCAACTGTGAGGTGATGGACCTTGTGTCCTTAACACATATTCTGCACCAGCTCTCAGTACAATGAAGTTAAATAGATTTTTTTAAAAATCAGTGTATGTTTTCAGAAACCTACTTTATGTGCACAAACTCTGTTCATTAGAGGATATGTTCAGCTTTGTTCCTGTTCTTCTGTTCCACATGTTGTCTTATGTTGTGCATATATGTGCAGTTTATATGGGTGGGTGATAGAGTTTAAATGTGTTGTCCCCCCAAAACTCATGTGGAAGTCTGATCCCCAATGTGGCAGTGTTGGGAGCTGTTTGAGTCATGAGGGTAGATCCCTCATGAATGGATTAATGCTCTCCCTAGAGGGTGGGAGTAGTGAGTGAGTTCTCGCTTTATTAGTTCCCGTGAGAGCCGATTGTTTAAAAGACCCTGACACCTCCCCTCCCTCTCTTGCTTCCTTTCGCCATGTGATCTGCTTGTACCCGCCAGCTGCCTGCCACTTTCCACCATGAGTAGAAGCAGCCTGAGGCCCATGCCAGATGCAGCTGTCCCAGAATTGTGAGCCAAATAAACCTCTGTTCTTTATAAATTAGCCAGTCTCAGATATTCTGTTATAGCAACACAAAATGGATGAATATAGTCGGTATGCCCTGGGTTACAGATCAGGAAACAGCCTGCAGCCCACTGCTTGTTTTTGTGAATAAAGTTTTATTGGAACACAGACATGCTCCTTTGTGTACAGATTGTCCAGGGCTGCTCTCCAGCCAAAACAGCAGAGTTGAGTAGTTGTGACAGCACCATTATGGCCTGGAAAGCCTACAATATTCCCTGTCTGGCTCTTCCCAGAAAAAGTTTGCTGACTTGCCTTAGGTAGGGTTGTCTTCTCTCCCTTGGACTTAGTAGGGAGAACAGAGAGGGAGAGAACTTTTCCAAGGAAGGCTATGAAAAGAACAGTTTAATCAGTCACCTCAATGGGTGTGAATGGCAGATGAATTTTGGATTACTTAGGGATTTCAAGCTAACCTTTTGTTACTCCTTATGCTGGAAAATGATTCAAAGAAGGCTTAAATGCAGGTTGTTAAAATAGCTCATGAACTGGGAGCTGCCTGTAGATCTCTTGGTGCTGCTTTCACTGAATGATGGCTTTTTCCTTTCTTTCATTCAACTAATAATAATTCAGCATCTGCCAGTTCATGTTCTTTCCCTGATGCTGTGCTCACCCCTCCCTTAAAAACGATTCAACCTCATACATCTTGTGCCAATTATATGCCAGGGGTTGTGCCGAGGCCTTGACAATGGAGCTTTCTATGCACTTGGATGATGGTATGCTTTGGTTCCTAGAATTCCGCATGGTGATCAAGGCTAATCACTGAGGATGCAGCTGTGGACAGGACAGCCATGGTCTCTGCTCTCGAGGAACTTATGGGGGAGGGGCAGATGACAAGTAAGTAAACAAGAGAATGAACAAGATCATTTCAGGCAGAAGGGTGCAATCCTGGATTGGCTCCTGGTTAGGAAACAAACATTTGTGGTAAAACAAATGAATCTGAATCAAATCAGGAATCTAGTTAACAGTAATGTGAATTTCATTTCTTAGTTGTGACTAGTGTATCAGGTTATATAAGATACCAGGTTATGTAAATGTACCAGGTTATGTTAACATTAGGAGAAACCGAGCAGAGGGTATGCAGGAACTCACTGAACTGTCTTTGCAACTTTTCTGTAAGTCTAAAATTATTTCAAATAAAAAGTGTGTATACACATGCACACACAAGTAAACACATAAACACACGTGCATGAACATGTGCATACACACACACGTATATATACACATATATGAAGTTGGCTACACTTCTTTTCAGTGTTTTTTTTTAACAGTCATCTAAATGAGATGGTCATTATTAAAAAGGTTTTAACAGCAGTAGACGCACCATTTGGCCAACAATGTGCATGTGAATGTGACTGATGGGTGCATGTCTTGCAGGGTTGCTCCTGGTTGCTTTGGGAGCCAAGGAACTTCCTACTTCCTTATTTAATAACGATTTGTAAGGGCTTCATAAGCTGGAGTGACCCCTGCTTTGTTGCCAGGCCTATCCCAATGACCTCTAGCAAGACCCCTGTCCCAATTCGTCTATCAGAAAAAAATGAATCTATTTCAGGAGCCATCAGTCCTCATTATCTCTAATTGGGTCTGGCGGCTGGAGACAGGCCTCATTATTTTTAATTGGGGCCCATAGTTCTAGAAGGAAATGCCACCTAGTTTCATGCAGATCATGCCTGGATATTTGCTTGCAAGTTCAAAGTGAAATTGCATTGTGGGGTTTCCAGGAAATCACACTATTTTCTACCCTTTTTTTTCCCCACCTAACATTATGGTTGGTTGTAGTCTTGGGATGTTGGACTAAAAATAATAATTGAATTGGGACTGTCCATGTTTATGTCAGAGGGTTTTTTAACATCTGGATAGTGGGTCATGTAAATTTTTCTTTCAAAATTAATGACTATTATAATACTAAGCAATTTGACAGATTGCTCACTTAAGTATCATTTAAATTCTGCTTTGGGCATGGTGCTATGCCATGGATAAATTTTTCTTGTTTAAAGGGACTAATTTTTGCTAATTTATTATAAAATAGTAATCCTTCACATATCAGATGCTTTTGTGTTTCTTTATTGTTATCCTAACGTTGCTAAATCATCAGTCAGCATCAGAAGTAGGAAATTCATTTCAGAAAATCCATATCGGTGTCTCTCTCCATTATTGAGTTTTAGAGTTTTTGGTTGTCTCAGCTTTCCTAATATATAAAAAATCCGTGATAGCAAATAATTCTTTTTTATTTCTAAATTATCCCCCCTCCCCTCCTGCAATATATATACACACTGACCCTTCTTTCACAAATTCCAATGCTTTCCAAGGCTTTTTGAGGACTTGTTTCCACTCAAGGTAGAAGTTCTGAGATTCGGCATGGGCTGTGTCCCTTGACAGGGGGGGAACACATGAGGTGGGGGGCTCTGAGACCCCCGGCCGCTTTGCCAAACATTCAGATGCAGTCTGGGTCCTCCTTGGAGCCAAGAGCTTCTTGTGAGAAAAGAAGACCACCCTGGAAGGAGGACTTTGGGAGCGGCTTTTACTCGCTTTGCTACCTCGGGGATACTTTTTAGACCTTTCAGAAAAGAGAAAAAGGCTGGGGCAGGCATTCCAGGGAACGTGAAAAGATCGATATATGCAGAGGTCGGTCTCTGCGGTTCCCATGCAATTATTTCTCCCTCCTGCGTGAATTTTCAAAGGTAGCTCCTGTGTCACAGCTGCAGAGGAGCTGCTTTTGTTTGATTTGTTCTTCATGCTTTTATAGTTAGTATAGCTCTGTAGCATATATACAGCTTAACACGACAGAGACTTTCTACCATCCTCTCCTATTGGAGATTCCTTCCAAAATCTCTTTTCGTCTGCTGCAGTAGATATGTTAGATTTGGTGCCATGTCTTTCGATGACAATTTTGCCACATAAAGGACAGGGACTTGTCACAGATCTTCCCTGGTTTATTCCTGAACAGATGTAGACTTACTTCCCACAATTTAATAAATAAGAGAGACATATCCTGTGGCACCCTTTGTCCCCTGGGTATTCAGTAAATATTCAGTGAAATAATGTCAGGTTGGCAGTCCTTAACTTCTATGAGCATAGACGCTATTCTCCCTCATCCTATGTAGGGTATGTTTCCAGCACCAAAAATAAGTCCAGTGTGTCTCCTGATCTGGGATGTTTTCCCACTTGCAGGAAGAAAAAAAATATGACCATGTTGTCTCTAAATTATGGGCAGTTTGGTCAAATCATGATAAAACTACTCATAGAGAACCTTCTTTAGAACTTCCACTTGATGGTTTTAGTGTCAACATCTCTCAGCAAACCCTTTTCAGAACAGGACTGGACATGAGGTGTTTTGTAGTATTTCTCCCTAAGAGGAGGTTCCGCTCACCGTTTCTCCAAAGAGCTGGGGTGGGAGGAACACCAGACTCGCCTCCCAGTGTGACAGCCCCAGTGTCTGGCTTACCCACGAGGCTCTCCCGCAAGGCCAGCGTGTGCTTTACATCTTTTCAACTTTGTTTTTACAGCATGCTTGAAAAATAAGTTATGATCCTTGCATGGCTCTTAAGGAAAAGATCATTTCAACCTGTGACCAACACAAGTTGATATGACGTCTTGGTTTTATCCCATTTTATAAAACAAATATTGTGAGGCTATAATGGAGGAATACGTGAAATACAGAAGAACCAGGTACTGTAGCTGACTTCCTGACTGTGTGCCTTTGGGTAAGTTAATTCCTCTGTGCTTTAATTTCCTTAACTTGAGAACAGGAATAATAACAGGATCTATCTCATGTGTTGTTGTAAGGAGTAAATGATTTAAAATGTGTAAAACACTTAGAACACTACCAGGCATGATATAAGTGCTGTGTTGTGTTTGCTATCATTACTGAAGGGCAGCAGGATTTTCATGAACCTCAGTCCATGTTAAGTTAGAATCAGACAGCTGACTTGGAAAAACATATTTGGAAACTGCAAAAGTTCTAAAGTTAAAGGTGTTTTGTCTACCAGAGAGTGTGAATCCTCGAGCCATGTCAGAACCCAGGAACGAGGGAGAGAAGGATGACCTTCTCTCCTGCCATTCTTCCCAGCACCATTTTGTTTTTCGTGCCAGGCTTGTGGCATTTTGGATAAAGGGGTGCTGCCTTCAAAGACAACTGCTGTGACCCCTCGTCGGAGCAGCCATTCTCACATAGGGCTCACTCCTGAGGCTGGAGAATCAAGAGCTCCCTGTGTCCGCAGACCAAACAGCCTTTGTGGCCGTTCCTCTTGTCCGTCAGCCACTGCACTGTGCTCTGGTGCAGATTTACATATATATACATTAATGTTATATAAATGTTCCCCAAAGTCCAAATTCAGCACCACGATTTATATGCAAGTCACCATAATTTGCATTACGTTCACAATTCAATGAAGCTTTTCTTTAGACTTGCTATTTAAAAAAAAAAAGAAAATGTTTAAAATAATTCATGTGGTACCTAGAGGTTTTAGCAACTCTACCTTGCACCCTGTCATCCCTAATGACTCATGCGTCCATTGGTTTGTCCGTTATCTTCACATTCTTATTTGTTCATTTGCTATTTTCTCCCCATCTCTGTAGTCACCATCTCCTTTTCATGTTCTTTCTCTTTCAACCTTTGCCGGTTCAATCTAGTCACTGCTGCCTGATTGGTTTCCAAGAGATGAACCGAGACCACAACAGGAAGCACACAGATACGTACAACTGTGGCCAACATGAGTGAGGTCCTACTGTGTGCCCAGACCTGTGTATAAGTGGCCTCATGAACCCTCTTACAAACCCTGGGAAATAGGTCTTATTATCCACATTTCTGCAGATGAGAAAAGGCTCAGAAAGATTAAGCAAGTAGCAAATTCCAGACTAGATTCACTGAAAGCACCAGCTGACCTACTTCTCTTTTTACCACCTCAATCTTCCTCTTGCTTTTCAGCAGGATGTTTTCCTGGCCATGTGTCTATAAACCCATTTCATTTGCAAACATTTTCCTCTCTTTTTATGTCTAGCATTCTTGTTTGTTCTGTGGTCAATTTTTTCTTCACTGTAATTTTTTAAAGCAATATCTTTATTGATATATAATTCACATACCATAAAATTTGCCCTTTTAAAGTGTATAACTTAGTGGGTTTTAGTATATTCGCAAAGTTGCATAACCATCACCACTATTCCAGAATGTTTTTTTTACTCCCCAAAGAAACTCTGTACCCATTAGCAGTCATTCCCCCCCCCCCACCAGCTGCTGGCAACCACTAATCTACTTTCTGTCTCTATGAATTTGCCTATCTGGACATTTTATATAAACAGAATCATGCAGTATGCAGGCTTTTATGTCTGTCTTATTTGATCTAGCACATTTCCAAGTTTTATCCATGTTGTAGCATACATCAAGACTTCACTTGTTTTTATGGCTGAATAATATTCCATAGTATGAATATATCACATTTGTTTATTTATTTATCTGTTGATAGGCATTTTGTTATTTTTTTTCATGCTATATAACTTAGTCCACAATTTCTACATGATCTTTTGGAGGGCGAATGGATTAGGAAACTTTGTGGCAAATGAAAACGTTTTTTATAGCATTGTGCATACCTTCCTTTTTTTTTTTTTATAACATTGTACAGAATTGCTCTTTCCATAGTGTAAAAGGAATCAACAACAAATGAAAAATAAACCTACCAGCTAAATAACCTTGCCAGCATTCTGCAAGCATTTTCTGTCCACTTCTGATTTTTTAAAACAGTAATATTTGACTCTCGGCAAGGCTTGGACTAGGGTAAAGCATATGAGGCACTTACCTTAGGTGCAAAAATTCAATAATCAAGATAAACAATATTTTAATGCATCATTTTAAAAAAATCAAAATTAATGCCAAAAATCCACAGTGAATCAAATATCAAAAATTTAGATAAAGACAGGGTCAGTATCTCTGTACCATACAGTGTGACTAAGCTATTTATCAGTAATATACCACTTCTGAATATTAATCATACCTTAGGTGTAGAGAATTTTGAGTCTATAATGCAATATCGTGAAATTGAGACTACTTTTGTGCTTGGTGCTGCATTGGTTACTGTGAAGGTCAGCATGCAAGTAAAAACATTTGGAAAGAAGTAAGTTTTAGATGTAGTTTTGCATGTTGGGGATGGGCAGGGAGGAAGAGGTTTTTGTTTTTGTTTTGTTTTTGGGGGGTTTTTTGGTCACCAAAGAAAAGTGCAAAGAAAGTTAAAATATTTAAAGTCTATTTCTTTAAAAGTTTGATCAATATAATTAGCCTTGTAATTATTGGAAACATACTGAAAACAAACTTAGGGTCAAAAGAAAGATGGCTTTATACATTTTTTCTTTTTTCTTAATAGTAAACTTATTTGCAAGAATAAGAATAGTACAAAGAAGACCTATGTACTTTCCAGATTTGCCTGTTGTTAACATTTTATCCCATTTGCTTTATCCTCTTTTGACAATATTGTGCTGAATTGCTCCCTTTGTGCTCCCTTTACCCCTAAATCATTTTCTTTCTAGCATTTTTTCCTTCCAGTACAGGATTCAGCCTAGACTCAGGTATTGGATTTAGTTGTCATATCTCTTTAGTTTCTTTTAACCTGGAATTTTTTCACAGGCTTTATCTTTTATAACATTGACAGTTTGAAAGAATGCAGTCCTTCTCACCCCCATTTTATTAATAGAAGATTCCTCACTTTGTATTTGTCTGACACCTCCTCTGATTTGATGCCGGTTATGCATTTGTGGCCACAATACTGCAGAGGTGACGTTGCATCCTTCCTAGTTATCACATCTGGAGGCCCACAAGGTCCATTTATTCCTCACTGGTGATGCTAACTTTTGACACCCAGTTGAGGTGTTGTCTGACTTCTCTACTGTATAATTAACATTTTCCCCCTTTCTGTTAATACGCAATCTGTAAGAAGATATCCTGGACCTCGTTAAAATTTTCCCCAGGTTCAGTGTCCATTGAGAATGCTAGCTTAATCTAGTCTTTACTAAGATAGTTGCAAAATACTAGTTAGACATTTTTAAGGGAGCACAAAGACAATGGTTATTTTATCATTTTATTGAGATATAATGTAACCTACGTAAAGTGTACAATTCAGTGGCTTAGTATATACAGAGTGTGCAACCATCACTACAATCAATTTTAGAATGTATTTATCACCCCCAAAAGAAAACCCACATGTGCTAGTCTGTTTTCTGTGGCTTACAACAAAATACCTGAAACTGGGTAATTGATAAGAAAACAAAATTTTTTTCTTATACTTTGGAGGCTGGGAACTCCAAGGTCCAAGGTGTACATCTGGTGAAGGCCTCCTTCTTCTTGGTGGGAACTTTCTGCAGAGTCCCATGGTGATGCAGACAATCACATGGAGAGAATGCCAAGAGCACTTTCATGTGCTCTCCTTATAAAGCCACCACTCCATACTCATGTTAACCCAGTAATTCATTAACCCATTAATGGATTAATCCATTCATGAGGGCAGGGCCCTCATGATCCAATCATGTCCTAAAGGCCCCACCTTTCAACACTGCCACATTGGGGATCAATCTTCCCACGTGAGCTTTGGAGGGGACACACGTTCAACCCATATCACCACACCACTTAGCTATCACTCCCAGGTCCCTCTCATCATGTCCCTAGCCCTAGGCAACAACTAATCTACTTTCTGCTTCTCTAGATTTGCTTATTCTGGGCATTTCATATAAATGGATTCATACAATATGTGGCCTTTTGCAACTGCCTTCTTTCACTTAGCATAATGTTTTCAAGGTTTATCCATGTTGTAGCATGTGTCAACACTTTATTTCCTTTTATTGCTGAATAGTATTCCATTATAAGAATATATCACATCTTATTTATCCATATGTCAGTTGATGGACAATCTGGGTAGTTTCCACTTTTTGCCTATTTTAAATAATCCTGCTGAGAACATTCATGTGTAAGTTTTTGTGTGGACATATGTTTCCATTTTTCCTGGGAATATACTTAGGATTGGAATTGCTGGATGGTAACACTATTTGAGGAATTGCTGAATTATTTTTCAAAGTGGCTGTATGATTCCACATTTCTACCAGCAGTGTGCAAGGGTTCCAGTTTCTCTATATTCTCATCAACACTTGTTATTATCTGACTTTTTGATTCTAGCCATCTTAGTTGATATGAGGTGGTATCTCATTGTGGCTTTGATTTGTATTTCCCTAATGACTAATGACATTAAGCACCCTTTCATGTGCTTATTGGCATATTTGTGTATCTTCTTTGGCAAATTCTTTGCCATTTTAAAATCAGAGTGTTTTTATTATTGATTGTAAGAGTTCTTTATATATTTCGGATTCAAGTTTCTTACATAATTTGTATGATTTGCAAATATTTTCTCCTAGACAAGAGGTTTGTCTTTTCACTTTCTTGTTAGTAGTTCGTCATGATTTTTTGCATTAATTTTCATTTTAAAAAAATATTGCAGGGGCCGGCCCGGTGGCGCACTGGATAAGTGCGCCGCTTGGGAAGCACGGCGGCGCT
>NW_007726640.1:3350-11723 GCF_000696425.1 Galeopterus variegatus | reverse complement strand
CAACACTGAGGGTTGTGATCCGTTGCCGGACACGGAAAAAAGACAAAAAAAAAAAAAAAATATATATTGCATTAAAACATTATTTATTTTGATTATGGCAATGAACTGAATTGTGCCCCCCCATTCATATATTGAAGCCCTTTCCCCCAGTATGACTGTATTTGAAGATGGGGCCTATAAGGAGGTAATTAAGGTTAAATAGATCATAAGGACAGGGCTCTGATCAATTAAATTAGTGTCCTTATAAGAAGAGATGCCAGAGAATCTCTCTTCCTCTCTCTCCCTGTGCAGGTACCAAGGAAAGACCATGTGAAGACCAGGCAAGAAGACAGCCACTCACAATGCAGGAAGAAAGCCTTCTCCAGAAACTAAATTAGCTAACACCTTGATCCTGGACTTACCAGCCTCTAGAGAAAATTAATTTCTGTTTTTTAAGTCACTAGTTTGTGATTTTTGGGGGGTAGCTGGTCAGTACAGGGATCAAATCCTGGACCTTGGTGTTATCAGCACCATGCTCTAACCAACTGAGCTGACTGACCAGCCCCTAGTTTGTGATATTTTGTTATGACAGCCCAAGCTGACAACTACAATTACTGAGTTTTTTGATGCCCCCTTAAATTTTGCACCTAAGGTGAGTATCTCATTTGCCTCATTATGGCCCTGGCCCTGCTGGGCTGTGAGCTTCCTGAGGTCAGACATCTCATCTGTCTTGTTCTTTGCTGTATTTCTAGTACCTAGCACATCGTAAGCCCTCAAGAAATATTTGTTGAAGGGTACATGAATGATTTCATATGGACAGCCTATCTGGCCTTTCTGGACATGTTGACTGTTCACACCACCCAGATGAGAAACGGCATCTAGTGCCTGTCTCACCCTGGCGTAAGGTTTATCACTTAGGTATCAGCCTCTCATTAGTTGCAGTCAGTGTTCAATTTACCTACCATGCATTTCACAAGTTTAACTTGCACAGTTCAGTGGTTTTTAATATATTCACAGAGTCGTGCAACCATATAGAAAAACATATTAGATAACTGTTACAGCTCTAGAAGGTACTTTAATATCTTAGTAGGACAAGCCCCTCCCCCCCACCAGTCATAATCTTTTTGCTTAGCTATTATCATCTTTCTATGGGTCAAATGTATTCTCCAAAAGTTCGTGTGTTGGAAACTTGATCCCTGCTGTAATAGTGTTAAGAGGGTGAGAAATCTGATTATGAAAATTGAAAGGTGGGGCCTTTGAGAGGTGATTAGATTGTGAGGACTGTGCCCTTGTGAGTGGATTAATCCATTCATGGAGTAATGAGGTATCATGGGTGTGGACTGGTGGCTTTATAAGGAGCACATGAGAGAACTCTTGTAATTCTTGCCATGTGATACACCGCATCACCAAGGGACCCTGTAGAGAGTTCTCACCCAGAAGGACCTCATCAGTTGTGCCCTGGACTGTGGACTTCCCAGCCTCCCAAACTGTAAGAAATAAACCTCTTTTCCTTATACATTACCCAGATTCGGGTATTCTGTTATAAGCAACAGAGAACGGACTAATCTATTTATTCCTTTTTCAAAACATTTAATATAATAACATTTTGCCAATTTTCAAAAGTGAATTGGAATTGCATTAAATCTATGTAAATATTAATTGGGAGATAACTGACATCTTTACAATATTTGGTCTTTCCACCAGGAATGTTGAAACCATCTTTTATCTCTCATTAAAGTTTCATATTTTTCTTTATAAGGCTCCTATGCATTTCTTTTTTGTTAACGATATTAGTGCTAGACATTTTATTGCCTATGTAGATGAAGTTTTCTTCCCATTTTCTGTTAGAAAATCAATAGGAAAACATTACTTTATGATTTATCTTGCATCCAGCCACTTTGCTGAGCTCTCTCATTAATTCTAGAATTTTTTACAGTGTTTCTCTTAGGTTCTCTATGCACATCATTTCATTTGCAATCCTCTTAATTTTTAAAAACTCTAAGTGAAACAGTATTCAGTGTTCCCCAACTCTATAGATCCATTTTGCTCTCCCTTGATGTTGTCTCTTACATCTCTTATTTTTACCTCTCTTTGTCCTTTCCAACTCCAAAGAACATTCCTTTAGCCACCTAAATCCTTCCCCATTTGGTCCATTTTTTTCTCCCTCACATCTCAGTCCATCTTGCCAGCTTCCCTCCCATCCAACCCTGTTACTACATCCTCTGGAACTATATCTGTCTTCATTAAGACTGTCAGTTGTAAGTGGCAAAATCCACCTCAAACTGGCCTGAGTATTAGATGGCACTTCTAAAAAACCTTGGCTGGATCCAGGTGTTCAATGCTGACACTAAGCGCATTTGTCTTGCACTCCCTGTCTCAGCTTTATTTTTCCTCTTTGATGACATTATTCTTAGGCAGATTCTGTCCTTAAGATGGCTTTCAGGTACTACAGTCTAGCTCCTCACAGTTTAATAATCTGTGTGGGAAAAAGAGGGCTTTCCTCTCCCAAGAATTAAAAAAAAAAGTTCCAGAATGAACAGTTGTCAGACTGGCTTGGGTCACTAGCCAATTCTTGAACCATTCATGTGAGGGGATGCGGTGCTTTCATTGTTCANAGTTGTGCCCTGGACTGTGGACTTCCCAGCCTCCCAAACTGTAAGAAATAAACCTCTTTTCTTTATACATTACCCAGATTCAGGTATTCTGTTATAAGCAACAGAGAATGGACTAATCTATTTATTCCTTTTTCAAAACATTTAATATAATAACATTTTGCCAATTTTCAAAAGTGAATTAGAATTGCATTAAATCTATGTAAATATTAATTGGGGGATAACTGACATCTTTACAGTATTTGGTCTTTCCACCAGGAATGTTGAAACCATCTTTTATCTCTCTTATTAAAGTTTCATATTTTTCTTTATAAGGCTCCTATGCATTTCTTTTTTGTTAACAATATTAGTGCTAGACATTTTATTGCCTATGTAGATGAAGTTTTCTTCCCATTTTCTGTTAGAAAATCAATAGGAAAACATTACTTTATGATTTATCTTGCATCCAGCCACTTTGCTGAGCTCTCTCATTAATTCTAGAATTTTTTACAGTGTTTCTCTTAGGTTCTCTATGCACATCATTTCATCTACAATCCTCTTAATTTTTAAAACCTCGAAGTGAAACAGTATTCAGTGTTCCCCAACTCTATAGATCCATTTTGCTCTCCCTTGATGTTGTCTCTCACATCTCTTATTTTTACCTCTCTTTGTCCTTTCCAACTCCAAAGAACATTCCTTTAGCCACCTAAATCCTTCCCCATTTGGTCCACTTTTTTCTCCCTCACCTCTCAGTCCATCTTGCCAGCTTCCCTCCCATCCAACCCTGTTACTACATCCTCTGGAACTATATCTGTATTCATTAAGACTGTCAGTTGTAAGTGGCAAAATCCACCTCAAACTGGCCTGAGTATTAGATGGCACTTCTAAAAAACCTTGGCTGGATCCAGGTGTTCAATGCTGACACTAAGCGCATTTGTCTTGCACTCCCTGTCTCAGCTTTATTTTTCCTCTTTGATGACATTATTCTTAGGCAGATTCTGTCCTTAAGATGGCTTCCAGGTACTACAGTCTAGCTCCTCACAGTTTAATAATCTGTGTGGGAAAAAGAGGGCTTTCCTCTCCCAAGAATTAAAGTTCCAGAATGAACAGTTGTCAGAGTGGTTTGGGTCACTAGCCAATTCTTGAACCATTCATGTGAGGGGATGCGGTGCTTTCATTGTTCAAGCCTGGATCACATGCCCATTTCTGAACCAATTGCTGTGGTCAAAGGAGATGCAGAGCTCTGGGCCATGCATTTCTTTGAAGCACGGAGGAGTTGTCTTATATGGACCAAACATAAAGCTGGAGGCATTGAGGGTCAAGGAAAAGCAAAATACAGTCACTGGAAGGAGGGAGGCTGATGGGTGGTCAAAAATAGCAGGACCCCACTACCCCATTCCAAAACTAAGAAACTCCTAGGATCTTTCTTCCACCTGCCAGCTGGAACACACCATTTGAGAGTAGAAGGGAAGCACCCACAAACTGAGCTGAGATAAATCACAATGGCTGCAAGACATTGTAACTCTTTGTGTGTATTTTTGCTTCTAGAGGTTAAGAAACGCAAAAGCATTCTCTTCTGTGAGTTCCAGAGAACAGTTTTTTGTCCTTTCTGCTCTGAAAGAGTTGTGGCAATTCAAGGATAGCAGCTTTATATCTTCATATAATTTAAAGATGATGAAGACCATGACTGTAGGAATAAAATGTCCACGTCCAGGGTACCATTCAGAGAAATCTCAATGATAAAAGTGAGTCCCACCTTGATAGGTGTTTGACCTCTTCTGGAACCCTGCTTTTAAAAAGAGTGGCTCCTGTTGTGTGTTCATTTATGATCACAGTTGCTTTAATCTGAAGGTAGCACAGCATGCACACACCTATCCAATCAAAACGTGAATTTTCTAAGTTAGTAGAAACTTAGGATGTTTTGCAATGATTTTCTGAGATCTTTATGAATATATACATGGATCTCTACACAGATACAAAAAGTTCCCCAGACTTCAGCAAGGATTCGATTTGGAGGCAGCCTGTATCAGAAACTGAAAAGGCCATTTAAGCTAAGAAAAAAGGGAAAATATTCCCCTAGTGCTTTAAACCATTTAAAATATCAATCCCTCACCAAATACGAGGCACTTTTAAGCACTGTATTTTAACAACCTGGAAAAAAAGAAACGATAGGCCCAGCATGTGAGTTTCTCTTCAAAGGAAAAACTGTACAGCTTGAAAAAATAGCAAATCAAAGGGCAAAGACAGACAACGTCTGAAAGTCAGCTTCTGATCACCCTGCTCTCTCCAGTGCCACATTTCCTATTCTTATAGGATCTCTCGGATGTCTTGATCACATCTGAAGTTAAGTTTTGCTCCTTCCTCCTTTATCTTCTGCTTTACGTCCACCCCTTCCTCCCTTTCCCCTCCCTTCATCTCCCGCCTCCTCTCTTCCTTTCCTCCTCCTTCCTTCAAACATATTCAGATTGTAAGTGACTACTGGGGCTTAGGGCCCTGGAGGCAGGGCACTTCATGACATAGAGGGGCTTGGACGGCAGTTTGGTCTGAGCTTCACAGTTACCAAGAGCCATGTGGTTAGACTGTGGACATCATCTCCAAGTGAGGAGATGAATATACACACAAAGAAACACCAACAGACAATCATTGTTCAACTTACATTTCAACCTGTGGTGTACCAAAAACCAGTAGGTTATAAATCCTGAAATTATTTGGGGAATAGCACACTTATGTTAATTTGTGTTTGGTTTGTGTGTTTAAAGTTATAACTTAGTAAAAGTAAACATTTGCTCTATATACTTAGCATGTGTCTACACTTAATTCTAACAAAACCCTATTAGTGGGTACTATCATTATCACATTTTACAGGTGGGGATGTTGAGGCACAGAGAGGCAAAGTGACTTGTTCAAGATCACACAATTAGTTGGGCTAGGATTTGAATCCAGACAGTCTGGCTTTAGAAGTCTTCAACCACCATGTTGTACTGGCTACGACAAAAGAGAAATGACTGTACTTCTGCTTTGGGGCATTGCTTTCTCAGGTTTTTTTGTGACCTGAAGTGTCAGAAAACTCAAGTGACCCAGGCCTCCCTTGATTTCTGGAAGGTTTTGAATAGAAGGTAAAAAAAACCCTAAAACTTGATATTCCTGTGGGGAAGTAAATGAAATTCAAATAACATAAACTACAGTAGTTCATAGGATGTAAGATGTCACAGCACAATGTATTTTTTTTTTTTTAAAGATGACCGGTAAGGGGGATCTTAACCCTTGACTTGGCGTTGTCAGCACCACGTTCACCCAGTGAGCGAACCAGACATCCCTATATGGGATCCAAACCCGTGGCGTCGGTGTTATCAGCACCACACTCTCCCAAGTCAGCCACGGGCCAGCCCCACAGCACAATGTATTTTGGATTGGATACCTTTTTGGGACTCTGGCCAGCTATCCCCCAGGCACCCCTATAGAAACTACCCTCCGCACCTGCAGGGGTGGGGGAGAAGCAGCAGCCATGACTGTCTTCTGTGATCTGTGCCCATGACCATTCCTGACTGGACAAGGGTCATGTGACCACATTGGGGCCAATCTGATTCTTTCTCCCACAAGTGTAGGCTTGGGACGCAGTGCAGCCAGCTAATCTCTGGTGGTCACTGCATAGACGATACATAACCACCTTCTAGAATGTGCTTGGAGAAAGCTAGTCTGCAGAGAGAACTGGGAGAGATGTGGAGGAAGAAACAGAAACAAGAAACTGTGTGGTGCTAGGGAGGAGCTACAAGAATGCCCGCCCTGCCTCCTGAAGAGCTGCCAGCTCCTGTTCAGTTCAACTTGAACCCAACCACACCGTCCACTGTTGGGGCCCACTATGCACACATGGGTGCTAACAGTAACCTGCTCCTTTGCTTTGGCTCCTCTGTGTAGGCTTCTGTTATATACACCAGAACATTTATAATGAAATGCCAAGTGCTAAACATTATAAATGCCACATCACATTTAAATACAGTAGATTATTAACCTGTTGTGGTTTAACAATATTTCTGGAGTTTAGTTTTTTTTCTTTTTTTACTCCAAAACAGTTTAATGACTGTGGGCAGAAAAAGACATTTTACATGTAATACACATTTGCACTGATACAATTCAATGCTATCATTGTGATTCACCAAAACATATTAACAACCACCAACAGGTAAAACATGTATGGGGCTGACAGGCAGCTGTAAGCTCACTGTGGAAGTCTTTTAAGATCCCAACCCCATGTCTGTGTTACAGGAATTGAGTTTCTGGGACCTCCCCAACTGGCTATCTCATAATTAGTAGGTCACGTCATCACCATGCACCAATTATTAAAACAAATCATCCTTCAGTTTCAGTAATGACATGATTTTTAAAACAATGATCACATGAAAATCCCTTTAGAATACTCTTACTGCTTGGAAGCTTCTGGCATTTAGGTTCAGATAACAATCCTCTTCCCCACTCAGACACATGTTCAAACTCCTTCATCGAGTGTCCCAAACCGTTTGAATCTCATCTCTTGTTTTTTCCAGTATGGCTGCCCAATTCCGCTGAGCCATTCTCTTTACTGTATGTAGGGAAGGAGGACCCTTTTCTCTATCCTCTTATGTTCAGTGATTGAAGCCTGTGAATTAAAATGACAAAAGATTAACAGGAGAAAAGGTATACAATTTTTATTGATGTTAGTATTTTTACATGCATGGAGCCTTCATAGAAAAGAAGTAAAAGCCCAAAGAATGGTTAGACTTGGAGCTCATATACCATTTTAATCAAGGGTGATAAATCGTGAATATATGAATATGAAATATTTGGGGAAAACTAGTGGATGATAAGAGTTATTTTCATAAGGTTTGTTTATGCAGACTCATCTTGGTTCCAGTCCTCCACCTCTGATGATAATATTTGCTCTTCTCATCCTGGTACTGGAGGGGAGGAAATTTATTCTCTGCTTTTAGGCAGAAAGGGAGAGGGCAGAGAGCTCTTCTCACATCTGCTGTTTCTCAATTCTCCTCAGTTCAAAATAATCAATATGCCAAAGTGGCATATTTTGGGGTGATATGTCATAATAACCTTCATGTCCTTCTAGAAACTAATTTTCTACTTCTTCCCTTGGGTTTTGCAGTTCCTTGGCTCTCCGTGCCTACCTCTTCCTTGCCACCATTCTTCCCTTGAAGACCATTTTTCTCACTCTGGCCATTTTTCTCATCTCTCCATGAGCTGTCTCAGTACATGTCATATAAATTGGACACATTACCTTTCTCTTGTTTGACCCTCTCCTTTTGTTGTCATATATTTATGACTTGTCCCTCTTTCTGGAGAGTACATTCTGGAAGCCAAAGGGCATATACACATAAGAGGTAATAAATGCCAAAGAAAGGAATGACTGACTGCTCTACAGATTGTGAATCCCAGTTCAGCTTGGTCATTACTTACCTGGGTGAGGGACTGCAGCTTTCTCAACTCCATTTAATACTTTATTAATGGGGGTGGTAATAAGAGATAACCTCCTAAGACCTGACATGTGAAGCAAGAATTGGCAGCATTTGCTAAGAATATACATTACAGTACAGTCAAAGCTGCTCAAACAGAGGCACCAAAGGCAGAGCCTCAAGGAAGACAGAGGCTATTTCCCCCTCCTATAACAGTCCAGAGGTAGGTGAGAAGCGTTGAGTTGGTAGGTGTCTCTGTTCCACAAGGCTATCTATAATCCCAAGTTTCTTCCATGTTGTTGCTTTGCTGTCTCCTATGGGTTGTCCTCATCTGCATGGTCAAAGCCAGCTGACCACCAGGTATA
>NW_007726640.1:1165-2760 GCF_000696425.1 Galeopterus variegatus | reverse complement strand
GTTGAGTTGGTAGGTGTCTCTGTTCCACAAGGCTATCTATAATCCCAAGTTTCTTCCATGTTGTTGCTTTGCTGTCTCCTATGGGTTGTCCTCATCTGCATGGTCAAAGCCAGCTGACCACCAGGTATATAATCCAGTCCGTACGATGGGGAAAAATGAGAGGTGGAAGCCAAAGAATTTCCTTTTCAGGAAAAAGATACAGAATGTGGCCACATCACTTCTGCTCATGCTCCACTGGTGAGAAGAGTCACATGACCACACCTAACTGCAAGGGAGTCTGGGAAATGTAGTTTCTAGCTGGGCAGCCATGTGTCTGGCTAACAGTGTGGGAAGGGTTCTATTCCTAAAAAGAAGAGAAACAGGCCACATTGAGTTCCCGCTGTTTGCAACATGAAGTTAAGGGAAAAGAGAGATGTTTTCTTTCCTTCAAAGATCTCACAAAGCACTACAGCAGACTGACTACAAGTTACCTGCCTAGCCAACCTCTTGCTTCTAGGTACCCTTTACGCCACCCAAATCTAAACATCTGCTGATTTTTCTGCCAGTGTTTTAGTTCCCTTTTGCCTGGAAAGCATTTCCTATCCCATCCTTCAAGGACCATCTCAAATACCTGCTCCTGATGAAGGCCCCAAATGGATCATGTACACTGAGCACCCCTCGCTCATCTCTCTCTCGGCCGGCTATGTCGTTTACTTGTATTCTTGCCTCTTCCAATCACATTGTGTTTTATGTTCCTCAGTGGGTGTTCACCTGTCTCCTGCCTCTTGAATAGTAGCTGCTTACTAAATGGGAATAACCAACATCATGCCAGTTTCCCCTTAGTGGTTCCTGATGAGCCAGGAATCATGCTGCGCTCCATGGGCTGATTACCTCATTTAATCCAAAGAAAACCCTGTGAGGTAGGTGCCTTGGGTTGAATGTCCCCCCAAAATTTAATTCCCACTGTCACTATTGAGGGTAGGAGATCCTATTATGATAATTGAAAGGTGGGGCCTTGAAGGCATGATTAGATTGTAGGACCGTGCCTTAGTGAATGGATTAATAATGGTGGTCAGGGACATCATTCTGAGGGCTTTAAGAGAAGAGTACATGAGAGGTTAGTCTCTCTCTCTCTGCTCCACCACTTTCTGCTATGAGACCCCTGTGTCACTGGTGCCACCACCAAGATCCGCACCAGTTGTGTTCCCTGGACTCTGGACTTCCCAGCCTCCAAAACTATAAGCAATACATTTTGTTTCTTTATAAAATACCAGTTCTGTGCATTTTGTTATAAGCAACAGAAATGGACTAATACAGTAGGGAATATTGTTTGCTCCCATTTCAGATATAGAAACGGAGGCTTAGCAGGGTTCAGACACTTTCCCAAAGCCACTCACTCAGGAAGTGGTGGGGACAGACCTCACACTCACCTTTTAGATTCTAGACTTAGGCTTCTTACCCTGCAGCCTTCCCTATTCCTTGAAGTGAATTGGATAGAACTTTATCCTTTTTTGGGTGGCATAGCATGCTGTCATGATGCTCAAGTTAACAGGAAGCTGTCAAAACCTTTTTTATTTTTCCACAAAAGAATGGTGGTTGGTCCATAGCACCTTATT
>NW_007726640.1:0-621 GCF_000696425.1 Galeopterus variegatus | reverse complement strand
GCTGTCAAAACCTTTTTTATTTTTCCACAAAAGAATGGTGGTTGGTCCATAGCACCTTATTGATTCATATGTAAGTTTTCAAGAGGAAAGAAGGGCCCTCCCCATTAATAAGTTGACATTTCCACCTGGAGCCTTTGTTATTGATTAGAAGACCAGAGTGCTTAGAGTGACAAAGGCCTTAATGAGCAAATCTCACTAAGGAAAAGGCTTCTAACAAAATTTAACTCTGTACAAATTGAAAAAAATTTTTTTTGAAAAATTCTAAATAATGTCAAAGGGGAAGAAACAAACTGGAATGATTACAGTCATGTATCACATAATGATGTTTTGGTCAACGGTGGATTGCATATACGACAGTGGTCTCATAAAATTTTCATGACAATACCATGTTGCCTAAGTGTGCAGTAGGCTATACCACTTAAGTTTGTGCAAGTACACTCTATGATGTTCACACAAGGAAGAAATCGCCTAAGGACACATTTCTCAGCATATTTCCGTAGTTAGGAGATGCATGACTGTATTTGCAGCACATGACAAAAGACAAATTTCCTTAAAATATAAAGAGCTCCTACAAATAAGTTAGAAAAGATCAACAATTTAAAAAAGGGGAGGGGGAGGGGC
>NW_007726639.1:606988-630531 GCF_000696425.1 Galeopterus variegatus | reverse complement strand
GTCAGTATCACTGAACTTGGTTCAGTTGTTTGAAAATTCACTGTTGATGGTGTTAGATCTAGCATTATTCTCCTTAAAAAAAAAAAAAAAAGAGAATTATACATTTTGACCTGATATCCATTTATAAGGAATTATTTGGAACCATTATTCTCCTTAAAAAAAAAAAAGAGAATTATACATTTTGACCTGATATCCATTTATAAGGAATTATTTGGAAATCGTTTTTAGTATACGGTAAATATTTACTCTCCTTTCTTCTGTTCTTGGAAATCTTCACATGAAGAGCATTTAGATTTTGTGTGCTTTTGAATTTTTAGAACTTGAAAATTTCTTTCCAAAAAGTATTAATTTCTATAATGAAGTAGGTTGTTTTTATTTGACATTTCTGCCTGTTATCCAAAAGGAACTTATCTTAGTATATTAGAATTATTTTGTTGGAAAAACTGTAATAATTTTAATCTTCAAAATATTGAATATGGTGAATAGAAGATAAGCCAATACTGGAAAGAAGAGAAGAGTTTTAATTTTATTAAATGAAGAAAATTATAAAATAGATCAGTGTTTTTTTAATGAATAGAAAAGCCTAAGAACTATCTGAAAATATGCACTATTGTTTGTTAATAAGTCCTTTAAATTTGATTAAATGTACTTCATTATATGAGGTAAGACAAAAATAATTTTTATAGCTAATAAGGAATAGCCAATTTTCCCTAAAAAGAAAAAATACACCTCCTTCTACTTTTTAGTGCTTGTTATATAAAATAGATTTGATCGTACAAATCTTTACAAGAAGCTAAAAAAAATATTTATATATATTTAATAGCATATTAAGTTTAGGAATGAACACAAAAAGTTGTTGAACAAATCTGTTAAAATATAAAGGTTTACTTTTCAAGTGCATTTATTCCTTTGATAAGTCATGAGGGAAGCTTTGTTTTGACTCATTCTTTCTTAATAATAAGGGAAATACTTACAAGATAAAATTAATCCACACATGTTTATTGTACCATTTAAAAGGGAAATTTGTATTTATTGATCTGTTTATATCTATTGATATATGACATTCAGTTAAGGATGAGGTTAACCAGTTCCCCATTACAGACATGCACAATATTAAGATCAGAATATTAAATCATCAGAATTCAGAAGACAATTAATCTGATTCATGCCTCCCTGAAATTTTTTTAATGTACGTAGTGCACATTACCAAAGGTTTATTTTAAGTAAAAGAACACTATAGGCAGATGGAAGTTCACCTCTTGCCTCTCCTTCCTGTAGATCTCTTTAAAGAAGTGGCGGGACCGACAGAAATGTGTGACCAGCGGCAGCTGGGCCTGTTACTTCATGATGCCATCCAGATCCCGCGGCAGCTGGGGGAAGTCGCGGCTTTTGGAGGCAGTAATATTGAGCCTAGTGTTCGCAGCTGCTTCCAGCAGGTAAACACCCAGGATCACCGGTATGAAGCATGGGTTGGGGATGGATTTTGTGAATGTTTCGAGAAATGGAATAGGGAGCTTGGTTGGGCTGGAGCCAAATGGTGGAAGACTTGGGTGCCATCCCAGTAAGTTTGTGTGTTGTGTCTTCAGGCACATTTTATTCAAGGAACAGAGACCCCTGCAGGAGGCTTACTGTTTTCTTTGGGAAAAATTCTCAAATCTTTTGCGTGTGCTGTTAGATGGCTGTGTTTGGCCCTGTCTTTGCCCTGGCCTCATCTCTTGCCACTAGGTCCCTTGCTCTCTCCTTTTCAGTCGTTCTCTTTTAGTTCCTCAGTTCCTGCTTCAGGGCCTTTGGACATGGGCCCTCTGTTTAGAACACTTTTCCTTCCCCTCTACTAACAAACTCCCTTCTCATTGCTAATCTTTATCCAGTCGTTAGACTTTAGCTTATCTCTCGCATCCTCTGAAAATCCTTCTCTGACCTCTTCAGATGAGGTTGAGTTTCCCTACTGTATTCACCCAAATATCCTCTACCTCTTCCTTCTCATGCTCATTGCTAATTTGAGAAATAATCAAATTACTTTGTGTTACTTCTGCCAAGTCTGGTGTGAGGTAGATTAACCCTACCGCCCACGTTCACATGAGGAGAGCTGCTAAATTACATACCAGATTGTCTAATTGGTTATCTAGTGTTTGTTTCTTCTCAACCTGAGCTCCATGAAGACAAAGACTGTGTCTATCCTTTTACACATATATGTTGTATACTGTCTCAGTCTGTTCAGGCTGTTATAACAAAATACCATAAAGTGGGTAGCTTATAAACAACAGAAATTTATTACTTACCGTTTTGGAATCTGGGAAGTTCAAGAACAAGGTACTGGCAGATATAGTGTATGGCAAGGGCATACTTTCTGGTTCATAGACAGTGCCTCTTTGCTGTATCCTTGAATGGAGGAAGGGGCGAGTGAGGCTTCCTTGGGTTTCTTTTATAAGGGCACTAATCCTGTCCATGAAGGCATCACCCTCATGATCTAATCACTTCCCATGACCTAATCACTTCTTTATTTTTTTTGTCCTTTTTTTTTGAGACTGGCCGCACCACGCTCAGCCAGTGAGCGCTGTGAGCGCACCAGTCATCCCTATATAGGATCCGAACCCGTGGCGGGAGCGCTGCTGCGCTCCCAGTGCCGCACTCTCCCGAGTGCGCCATGGGCTCGGCCCTGACCTAATCACTTCTAACACCATATCCATGGGGGTTCGATTTCAACATATGAATTTGGGAGGGGGGAACATAAACATTCACACTATACCATATCCCTGTGCACAGTGCCTTGAACATCATAGCTGCTTTAATAAATATTTGCTAAATTAATGAGAAAAAGTGCTCTGAGTTCTTTGTAGGCAAAATTTTTAAAAAATATAAATTAAAGATATTATTAAAATAGCAGTCTTTTCTTGCAAAAGGAGGATAACGTATGTACAAAGTTTACACTGACCAAAGTTTCTAATTTTTGACTGGGAAATCATTTTAGTTTCTTTGTAATTCTTACTGTGTTTAAAGGCATTTTAGAAATATGACTACTGATGCTATATATATGCATAAACTACAAGCCTATGGATACTTTGCCAAAGCTAGCCAATGATTTATCATTACTGAGGGGAAAAAATGCCTCATACCATATCTTTGAGGAGAATTATAGTGGCCCTTTTATTTTAGAAATATAAAAAATACAAAACAAAAATTCTAAATTTATGGTCACATGTGTTGGTTCATAGAATTACCTCAACAACAGCAGGAGAATGATGTTGGTATAAATTTAACTTTGCACATATGAAAATTACTTAGGATTTGAAGAGGGACTGAGAAATTTCATATAATTTATCATAAGTTTGGAAATCCTGCAAAGTACATTCATAGCAATATGCCTCCAGTGTGATGATGTGATGGGGCTGAAACAGGACACAGAAATCACAGCTTATATTTAGCATTTATAATGGCCTTCAAATTTGTGAAATTATTAGTGAGTCTTTCACAAATTTTTATTTTTAGCATTTATAATGGCCTTCAAATTTGTGAAATTATTAGTGAGTCTTTCACAAATTTTTACTTTTGCAGATGAATGAGTTTTATGGAATTAAAGTATTTATGTGGAAAGATTACCTAGAATTGTGTGGTTTTGGTTTTTACTTTTGTTTTTTTAAATCTGAATGTATTAAGGTATTGGGATATGTTTTCTTCTTCCTATGTGACAATTTCTGCTTTTTAAATTTTTAAAGTCTAGAATTTTCTTGCCTTGAAGGAACCGTAAAGCTTTTGTGATTTAACTGACCTGGAAAGCGTTATATAACTTTCCTCTTATATCTGCACAGATATCTCAGAAAACTGTGAAGCAAGAACATTTGCTGTAGTGTTAATGAAGAAATTTTGTCCACTTTTAATGTATTTGTTTCTTCACCAGAATAACAACAAGCCAGAGATAAGTGTGAAAGAGTTTATAGATTGGATGCATTTGGAACCACAGTCCATGGTTTGGCTGCCGGTTTTACATCGAGTGGCAGCAGCTGAGACTGCAAAACATCAGGCCAAATGCAACATCTGTAAAGAATGTCCAATTGTTGGATTCAGGTATGATGTGCTACGAGTGGTGGAAGCAGACTGTTTTCCGTTCCATTTGTGTAATCTCAGTGCTATGCCCACCATCCCTTTCCACTTACTCCCATTTGAGATTTGCCTCCTAAATAGATGGGATGCTCAGCATAAGTGATCTATCTAAAACTGGCATTTCTTCTTACTACCACTACATGAGGCTTATTTTATGATTACTGCTGCTGTTATTTATACTACTATGGTCCAGAACCAGAGATTTTATGAATTTCTACATACTTAGGTCACAGAAATGTTCATTTGTGATGCTTGCATGACTGATTAGAAACAGGCAGCCCTGATGGAATTTGGTGGATGTTCTGAGGTCTTTGGGGTCAAACTTAGGAAGCAGGAAGCAATATTTAAATACTGAGAAATAATCAAATTACTTTGTGTTACTTCTGTCAAGTCTGGTGTGAGGTAGATTAACCCTACCGCCCACGTTCACATGAGGAGAGCTGCTAAATGCCATACTTTAGTGTCATTGGTATGTCAGACTCATCAGTTTGTGAGTCCAGAGCAATCTGTGCATATCTTGGCTATTTGTAAAGAGAGCTGTGATAAACATGGGAGTGCAGGTGTCTCTTCGACATGATGATTTCCAGTCCTCTGGATATATACCCAGAAGAGGGATTGCTGGGTCATATGGAAGATCTATCTGTAGTTGTTTGAGAAACGTCCAAATTGTTTTCCAAATTTATGTTGAGTGAAACAAGCAAAGCACAGAGGGATGAATACCGCATGTGCTCACTCATATGTGGGAGCTAAGAGAGAAAGAAGGAAGGAAAGAAAGACCACAGTAGTGCCGTGATCCAACAGAGGGAGGGAGCATTCTTAGGGCTACAAATAGGAGTGGAGGGGAGAAGGGGAAGGGGAGAGAGGTTGGGGGATAATTGGGAGGGGACAAAGGGTACAAAAGTAATTTCTGGTAATGGGTATGCCCCCAGTGTGAATCTGGCTCTCACATCATGGGCGGGAGGGGGGACAATCAGCTTTGTATCTAATGAATATTTGTAATAAATAAATAATTTTTTTTAAAAAAAAAAGCAATCTGTGCAGGGTCCCAAAATGAAGTGTCTTGGCCATCTTGGTTCTTTGACATTCTTCTCTTAAGGTAACTATGCATTCCACCTCTTAGAATATACTGTGTTTCTCTTCTGGAAAGAATCTGGAAAATAGTCCCAGTTTAATTTGGAAATCTGTTGTGAAACAACGTAAGCCTGCTCGGCAGGGGAATCAAGGTTTCCTACATACATTTCATTCATAACGGAAGAGGAATTAGCTAAGATGGCAATTCCCTGATAGAGAATCAAATCAGGAGGGCTGAGATGGGTGGTGGTTGTATGTAGTATCAGTACCAGTGTCTTGAATTAAACAAAATTGCTTTTGTTTGACTGACTTTATCAGGATAATAGTTTGTATGAAGCATGTCAGTTCAGTTTTTGTTGGTGGCTAATGTAAAAAATAGAACTCAGATTTTCTGTTCTCCCTTACATTGTGGTGTCGTGGGGGAGATTTTCTAAAGTGTTTTAAGTTCAGAGGGTCTTGCAGCTGTGTTCTAAGAGGATGGAAAGGCCAACAGTGTACATAAAGCAGCATCGGCATATGCCTAAGAGACAGCCAAGATAGTGGATGCCCCAGTGGAAGTCAAAGGGTGAACGCTGGAAGGAGGATGATGGGAAAGACACAGTTTAAATGCAGGAAGTTTCTTGGAATAGTTACGTTTTAAGTACCTGGTGGACATAGATGCACAGGAGAGGAAATAGCTGGAATGTGGCAAGCTCAGGATACTAGTGGAAAGATAATACAAGTGACAGATATCATCAGAGCTAGTAATCATTGCCATTTACTGAGTGTTTACTATATGCCAGGCACTGTGCTAAAATGAGTGGCATTTGTTATTTCGTTGACTCGTCATAAAGCTCTATAAGATTAGGAGTATTACCTCTAGTTCTCACGTGAGGGAACTAAGACTTAGAGATTAGGCAACTTGCCCAAGGCCAGGTATTCAATGAACAGAGACAAAGTTGAGATTCAAATCCAGATCTTTTTGACTCTGAAGTTTGTGCTCTTAATCAATGTGCTATTTTTAAAAAGTAGATTAGATTTTTAGGAGAGGAGAGATTTGGCATAATGAAGTAATTAAGTGATACTGAAAAGAACAATTGATTTAGGACCTTGATTATTAGACCAAAAATATTACACTGGATATAAAATGTAATGTGAAGCCACAGGAAATATCCAGATTAATTGACTTTGGAAGAGAATGGCTTACATAAAATTTGCCATATATAAGGCTATGAGATGCCACGAGGGACCAGATTTCTCAAAGGGTGTGAAGGACAGGACAAAAGACTGTAAAAAATGTTAGCATTTTATTGACTTTTAAAGCTTTATTTTTTAAGTAAAAATGACCTGAAGCAATGGTAGCAAAATATTAAGACGTAACAGGTAAGCGTGGGTACATGTATGTTTATTATATTGTTCTTGCTACTTTTAAATAAACTTGAAATATTTCATAAGAGAAATAATGATAGAGCAGTTATAAAGGGTGAACAATGTTAAATGGTAAATTTCAGGTGTTAAGTTTTTGGCATTAATATAAAATTCACATGTAGATGTATTTATGATAAAGATGTTGTAGAGCTAGGGCTGGGTTTGGAACTCACAGACCCCATGTTATTTATACTACTGTAGTCTAGAACCAAGAAGAACCCTCAAGCCCATTGT
This sequence comes from Galeopterus variegatus, assembly GCF_000696425.1. Lineage (NCBI taxonomy): Eukaryota > Metazoa > Chordata > Mammalia > Dermoptera > Cynocephalidae > Galeopterus > Galeopterus variegatus. The sequence goes on along the minus strand of NW_007726639.1, from coordinate 623,721 downwards.
CCAGACTGGGTCACAAACCCTTCACGTGCAGGTCTACAAGCTAGGTAACTGGAAAAAAGGGTCCTTGGAGCCTTGGTTGAAGAAAGAGTAGACTTTATTCAGCACACACATATATAAAAGCTAGGCAGTCTTTGGAAGAGAATGGCTTACATAAAATTTGCCATATATAAGGCTATGAGATGCCACGAGGGACCAGATTTCTCAAAGGGTGTGAAGTACAGGACAAAAGACTGTAAAAAAATTTTAGCATTTTATTGACTTTTAAAGCTTTATTTTTTAAGTAAAAATGACCTGAAGCAATGGTAGCAAAATATTAAGACGTAACAGCTAAGCGTGGGTACATGTATGTTTATTATATTGTTCTTGCTACTTTTAAATAAACTTGAAATATTTCATAAGAGAAATAATGATAGAGCAGTTATAAAGGGTGAACAATGTTAAATGGTAAATTTCAGGTGTTAAGTTTTTGGCATTAATATAAAATTCACATGTAGATGTATTTATGATAAAGATGTTGTAGAGCTAGGGCTGGGTTTGGAACTCACAGACCCCATGTTATTTATACTACTGTAGTCTAGAACCAAGAAGAACCCTCAAGCCCATTGTCCAGACTGGGTCACAAACCCTTCACGTGCAGGTCTACAAGCTAGGTAACTGGAAAAAAGGGTCCTTGGAGCCTTGGTTGAAGAAAGAGTAGACTTTATTCAGCACACACATGTATAAAAGCTAGGCAGTACAAAGAGAAACTCCACTGCTACCAGCAAAGTCCAAAGAAAAACTGAGCAGCTGCCAGCAAAGTAAACATGCTCTATTTTTAGACGTGAGCTCTGCCAGCCAGCCACTGCTTCACAAACTGAAGAACACACAATAGCAACAAACTAAAAAAGATACATGGAGGTGCATTTGCACTAACTCCACCCACACGCAACTTGTTTACAAAGAATGTGCTGCACCACCCCTGACAGGACCTGAGGTGAGGGGGCCGGACTAAACTACTCCATTTTCCTCATAGATGTGAAGTTGACCAGTTGGTCAGAGAACATGGTTACAGCAGGATATGGAAGAGACAGTGTATTGGGAACTAACTCTGGAATCAAGCTGCTTAGATTTGAATCTTATATCTTCTATTTGGCTCTGTGACTTTGAAGAAGTTATTTGGCCTTCCTGAACCTCAGTTTCTTCAACTTCAAACTCTACGAGTATCTCCTTATAGGAATAGTTGATATGTGAAAAGTATCTAGGACAATACCTATCACAAACAGAGCAGGCATTCAATTCTCTTTATTATCATCAATAACATCATTAGTGGGATAGTGACTGTGCCTACAAGTGTCATTGAACTTTTCCATTAGGTAGAAATTCCAGAAAAACTGGACAGTGATATTGCTCAGTGGAAGGCAGGATTGAAGGTATATAAGGGAGAGGAAGATGAGCAGGATTTTATTATTATTTTTACTATTATTGAAACATAGTTGATTTATATATATTCATGGGTACAGAGTTGAATATCAATACCTGTGTACAGTGTGTGATGCTCAAGTGCTCAAGTCAGGATAATTAGCATATTCATCATTACAAAATGTAATCATTTCTTTGTGTTGAGGATGTTTGATTTCCACTCTTCTAGTCATTTGATAAAATGCATTAAATTATCATTAATTATAGGTGCCTAGCTTGACTCTACATTAGTAGAACTTATTTTTCCTAACTAGCTCTTTTGTGTCCATTAATCCTTTTCTTGGTACTCCCCACCTTGCTCTCCCCCTTTCCCAGCTCTAGAAGCTATAGTTTTGTTCTCTCCTTCTGAAAGTTCCATGTAAGATTAAGATTGGTTTTTTTGCTTTTCTTTCCTCCCCTTCCCCTTCCCCCTCCTCCCTTCCTTTCTTTCCTTCCTTTCTTCTTTCTTTATTTTTTAGCTCCCACTTATGAATAAGGACATGTGGTATTTCTCTTTGAGTCTGGCTTGTTCCACTTAGCATAATTTTCTCCAAGCTCATCTGTGTTGCTGCAAATGACAGAATTTCATTGTTTTTTGTGGCTGAGTGGTATTCCATAGTGTATATATACCACATTTTCCTTACCCAGTTGTCCATTAATGGATTTTTAGGTTGGTTTCTACTCTTGGCTATTGTAAATAGAATTGCAATAAACATGGGAAAGCATATGAAGGTTTCTCTTCAACATGATGATTTCCATTCCTTTGGGTATATACCCAGCAGTGGGATTGCTGGGTGGTATGGAAGTTCTATCTGTAGTTGTCTGAGAAACTTCCATACTGTTTTGCATAATGGCTGTACTAATTTACAGTCCCACCAGTAGTGTAGGAAGGTTCCCCTTTCTCCACATCCTCACCAGCATTTGTTATTCTTTTTTTGATAATAGCCAGTCTTACTGGGGTGAGATATCTCAGTATGGTTTTGATTTGAATTTCCCTGATGATTAGTGATGTAGATCAGTTTTTCATGGACCTGTTGGCCATTTGTATGCCTTCCTTTGAGAAATGTCTATTCAGCTCCTTTGCTCATTTTTTAATCTGTTAAATTGTGAGTTCCTCGTATATTCTGGATATTAATCCCTTGTCAGATGTATAGTTTGAAAATATTTTCTCCCATTCTGTAGGTTGTCTTTGCACTCTGTTGATTATTTCCTCTGCTGGGCAGAAGTTTTTAGTTTGATATAATCCAATTTGTTTACTTTTTCTTTTGTTACCTGTACTTTTGGGATCTTATTCATAAAGTCTTTCCCCAGTCCTACATCCGGAAGTGTTTCCCCTGTTTTCTTCTGGGAGTTCTATGGTTTCAGGTCTTACATTTAAGTCTTTAATCTATTTTGAGTTGATTTTGGTATATGGCAATAGGCAAGGGTCTAGTTTCTTCTATATGTGGATATCCAATTTCCATTTATAAAAGAGGCTGTCCATTCCCCAATGTATGTTCTTGGTGCTTCTGTTGAAGATCAGTTGGCTGTAAGTACATGGATTGATTTTGGGGTTCTCTATTCTGTTCTGTTGATCCATGGTCTGTTTTTATGCTGTTTTGGTGACTATAGCTTTGCAGTATAATTTGAAGTCAGGTAGTCTAATGCCTCTGGCTTTATTTATTTTCTTGCTCAGGATTGCTTTGGCTATTCATGGTCTTTTATTGTTCCATATGAATGTTAGGGTTGTTTTTTCTATTTCTTTGAAGAATGTCATTGATATTTTAATGGAGATTGCATTGAACCTGTAGATTGCTTTGGGTAGAATGGACATTTTCACAACATTAATTCTACCAATCCATGAGCATGGAATGTTTCTCAATTTTTTTGTGTTCTCTTTAATTTTCTTCATCAGTATTTTGTAGTTTTCATTGTAGAGATCTTTCACCTCCTTGGTTAAATTTATCCCTAGGTGTTTTATTTTTTTGGCAGCTATAGTAAATGAGCTTGTTATATCCTCTTGCTGGATAGATCACTTTATTATATAATGACCTCCTTTGTCTCTTTTTATAGTTTTTTGGCTTGAAGTCTATTTTATCTGATATAAGAATAACTACTCCTGCTTGTTTTTGGTTTCCATTTGTGTGGTATATCTTTTTCCATCCCTTCACTTTTATTCTGTGTGAGTCTTTACAGGTCAAGTGAGTTTCTTATAGGCAGCATATAGTTGGGCCTAATTTGTTAAGCCATTCTGCCAGTCTTTGTTTTTTGAGTAGGAAATTCAGTCTATTTATATTAGGGTTATTATTAAAAGGTATTTTCTTACTTCTGGCACTTTACTGATTTTTGCATGGTTGTTTTGAATGGCTTGTTCCTTTCTTTCCTTTTTATTGTTCGTCTTTGGTGTTTGCCATTTTTTGTAGCGGTGAGATTTAGTTTCTTTCTCTTTCTCATTTACATATCTGCTCTACCTGCAGGTTTTATTCTTTCTTGTGTATTCATGATGATAGTTATTGTTTCTTGGATTCCTGATGTAGAACTCCCTTGAGGATTTCTTATATGGCTGTGTGATGGTGAACTTCCGGAATATTTGTTTGTCTGGGAAATACACTATTTCTTCTTCATTTCTAAAGGATAGCCTTACTGCGTATACTGTTCTTGACCAATACTTTTTTCTATTAGTACTTTGAATATATCATCCCATTCTCTTCTGGTACGTAATGTTCTATTTGTTTGTCTGGGAAATACACTATTTCTTCTTCATTTCTAAAGGATAGCCTTACTGCGTATACTGTTCTTGGCCGATACTTTTTTCTATTAGTACTTTGAATATATCATCCCATTCTCTTCTGGTACGTAATGTTCTGCTGAAAAATCTGCTGTTAGTCTGATGGGGACTCCCTTATAGGTGACTTGATGCTTTTATCTGGCTGTTTTAAGGATTTTCTCTTTGTCTTTGACTTTTGAGAGTTTGACTACAATGTATCTCAGAGAAGGCCTTTTTGTATTATTCCATCTGGGCATCTGTGAGCCTCTTAGATCTAGAAGTCCATATGTCTCCCAATACCTGGGAAGTTTTCTGTTATTATTTCACTGAATAGGATTTCAGTGACTCTTCCTTTCTCCTCCGCTTCCAGAACACCCATAAGTTGGATATTTGTATGCTTAAAGCTGTCTGATAGCTCTTGTAGATTTTCATCATTTTTTAAAATTCTTTTTTTCTTTTTTTTTGCCCACCTGGGTATTTCAAAAAGATTGTCTTCAAGATCAGAAATTCTTCTTCTGCTTGCTCTAGCCTGTTGCTTAAGCTCTTGGTTGTATTTTATATTTTGTTGAATGAATCCTTCAGTTCCATGAGTTCTGCTACATTCTCCTTAAAAGTATCTATCTCTTTGTAAAATTCCTACTTCAGATCCCGGATTGTTTTTCTCATTTCATTGTGTTGTCTATCTGAGTTTTCTTGTATCTTATGAAGTTTCCATAATATTGTTGCTTGGAATTCCTTTTCAGTCATTTAAAAAGTTTCCTGCTATTTGGGGTCTGTTACTAGAGAATTATTGTATTCCTTTGGGGGTGTCATATTTTCTTGTTTTTTCATATTTCTGGCATTTCTACATTGATGTCTGGACATCTGTTGAAGCAATTGCTTCTTCTGTTGTTCTGGAGTGGCTTTTGAGGAAGGAGATGTGTTTTATATTGACTGCTGGATAGGGTGTTTTAGTTTTGGTTACAGGTAGAAGCAGTAGTGTAGTCTCCGTGTGGTTACTTTGACCATATTCAGTGTCTGAGCTGTCTGTGAGTGCCTCCATAACCTAAGCACTGAGGCACTCAGTGGCTTCATGCTGAAGTGAGTGACATGGTGTTGAGTTGTTGATGTCATGGGCAAGATCTCCAGCTCTTGGTAAAAGTGCCTGTGTGCCCTATCACTCCTTGGCTGATGTGGGTGACCCCGGGTGGACTTACTAACACCCTGACTAATACCCCATGATAGGTGCGCTAGAATGTACAGAAGCTCCTCAGGTTGAATGGATAAACTTGGGTGGGGTTTCTCTCTCCACTTTATTTCAGACAGAGACTCCTGGGTCTTTGCTTCTTCCAATTGGGGGATGGGATGGTGGTGGTTGGGAATTTCCTTCCATACTCTATTTAGCTATCCTGAGTTTCTGCACTCACCAACAGCTCTGAATGTCTTTCCCTGGGTCAGTGCAGTCACATGGGCTCTGCTAGTATTTTCCACTGCCAGGTGCAAGGCCACAGAGGTAGCACAAATTCCACTGTGGGTTAGGCTGCTCGTTTTTGGGACTGTGCTTGTTCACCTCTTTCCTCTATCCTCCTGCCTAGTAAAACACAGAAACACATGGTTCTGATCAAGTTGGAGTTGCTGGCACCTGGGCTGGGTGTTAGTGGGGAGCAGGATGGACTGCTGTGTGGGGAGATGGCCATAGCAGCATTAGCCCTCTGGGTCCTTTTGGCAGTGGTGGCAGTGGGCCAGGGCACAAGCAAGAGAAGGATTACTGCTACTAAGTGCTCATTGCCAAGCAGTTTCTTTTAGCCGCAAGGGAAAATTTCTCTTGCACTGATCCTGGTGTCAGAGACATGGCAGCTGAAGCCATGTGCCTGTTTCTCCTCTCTATGCCACCATCGTAGGCTTCTCACCAGTCTCCTGCTGCACTCCTATGCTCTCCCACCAATGCTCTTGTCAATATTTAGCTGTCTATTCATTGTTCTGGTCTTTTTCTGTTGGAGGAATGTGCCCTGAGCACCTTTGGTCTGGCATCTGCCCATCTACAAGCAGGAATCTTAAGAGTAAAGAAGCATAATGTTCTGGAAATCAAAGAGGAGGCTTTAGAAAGGTGGTACAGGTGTTTGTTAAGTGCAACAGAGAGATTCTAAAGATCACATGTGAGAACAGACCTTTGAAACAGGAGAATTCACTGGAAATCTTAGATTTCTTTCCATGTCAGGATAAGGGTGGAAGGCAGATCGCAGGTTCAGGAAAATAAGTAGATGGTAGGTGATATATTATGTTCATTTTACTTACGTGTATACTTTCCCAGTTTTCTATATTGAGAATATAGTACATTTAAAATTTTAAATTTCTGAATAAAAGAGAAAGATGTCTAGAATTGCTACCTGATTTAGGAAAAAGACCAAGCAAAAGTTTCTTCAAACTAATGGTGACTTAATTATTGCACAAAGATTATGCGTGAAGGGAATGAGTATGAGAACAATTAAAGAAGTAGAATGGGGCCAAGGCAGAACAGATCTGATTAGCTCTTAGTTGTAAAGAGATACCACTTTCTCTAAGGGTTCAAGGAAGAATAAAAAGCCAAGTACACAAATAAAATAAGAGGAGTATCTGCATTAGATGAAGGGAGTGAGTATGAGAACAATTAAAGAAGTAGAATGGGGCCAAGGCAGAACAGATCTGATTAGCTCTTAGTTGTAAAGAGATACCACTTTCTCTGAGGGTTCAAGGAAGAATAAAAAGCCAAGTACACAAATAAAATAAGAGGAGTATCTGCATTATAAAATAAACTATACTTCATCCAGGCTGTCTCTGTATCAAGCTACTACTCCAGATATACACATATTTGTTTTCTGTGAATTTTTTCACTAATTACTTCCAAATTAAATTTTAATGAAATCTTATATTTGCAGAATGTTTTGTAAGCTGGGAATTGTTTCTTTTAGAATCACATACAGCTGCTTAAAAGTAAAATGCATAAATCAGATTTATTTTCCTTTCCTGTAAACAAAGTGTGGAGGTAGGCAACACAAGATTGTTATGGTTGCTCCATGGTCACCTCATTTCTAGTTCTGTCTTTATGTACATTTCTAACATGTACTTCCATCTTCAAGGTCACCTCACAGTTAACAAGGCTCTTCTGGATGTCAGGTCCACTTTCCAAGAAAAAGGAAGAGGGAGCATGCTTCTTCCCAGCTGAGTCAGTCTTTTGAAATCCCAACTAGAAACCCCACCGAATAGTTTCAACTTGTATCGTGCTAGTCACCACCATCAGCAAGAAAAACTAAGAAATATTGTTTTTAGCAAGGCATATTGCTAGAATGTGCTAGTAGTACAAGGATCTTTTACCAATGAAAACAGGGTGAATTACTACCTGCCACAGGAATATTCAGCAATGAGCAAAACTCCATTTAGAAGAGGAGATGTCAATCATATTCACCAAGCCATGCTGATAGGTTAAGAAATATTGTTACTGTAGGTAATTGTTTCAAACCAGGTAGCTTCCTTGACAAAGTAAGCTGGCTATAGTATACCCAGATTGATTTCCTTCAAATCAATTTGCAAGTAACTTTGCACATTGTTGTAGAAACTACTCAGCACTTAATAGTTTATAATATTAACCTTTACATAACCTTTAAATTTTGTTTCCAGTTTCATTCTGTGAGTCTTATCATTTATTTATTTTTTCTGTAGATATGGATATAATTTATGTTCTTAGTTCCACCAGCCATGCTGGCAGAATGGAAGATTTGGGAGAAGATATTTTCCACTCAGACTCATAGAAACTTAGTATATAGAGTTTTGCTCTTCTAAATAAGATTCTGCAAATGAAGTTAATGTACAGTGTCATTCTTATGCAAGTGATTTAAAAACATTATTTTATTTCCAGAATGCACTGTGATCAGGTTTTATTTAGTTTGTTTTTCATTGTAGGTTATTTCTTGTTTTTAATTTCTTTTCTAATGACTAGTTAAAACCAAATGTAAAACTCTCATTGTAAAAAACAGTGCCTTTGTGAGGGAATTTTGAGATTCATTTCTTATTGATGATATAATTGGTATTTTAAAATTTGGTGTATCAAGCTAATAAACATAAGCATCTTTTCTTCTCTACCATTTTCTATTCAAACATTACAAAAACTTTTCAGATGTGTATATTTGTCCTCTCATCATGTCTAAACAGATGGAAACATGTTTGAGAGATTTTAACTTTAAAATTTTACTTTTTTTTCCTTTTCATTGGACAGGTGGTTTTCTCTTTGTCCTAATTTGGACCAGGATACTAAGCAAATTCCACATTTGTGGCAAATCTACTTTTTATTTTCTTGGTGATTTGGATGAATGAGATTTCTTACCACAAATAATTGATTAAAACTAAATAATAGGATTGCAAGGCAATGAATTCTTTTTTTTTTCCCCTTCTCTATATTTAATTGAGTGAATTACTGTAATTTACTTAACCATTTTCTGAAATTTGGACATTTAGTTTATTTTCAATTTTCTGATAATATTTAATTGAGTGAATTACTGTAATTTACTTAACCATTTTCTGAAATTTGGACATTTAGTTTATTTTCAATTTTCTGATAATATTTAATTGAGTGAATTACTGTAATTTACTTAACCATTTTCTGAAATTTGGACATTTAGTTTATTTTCAATTTTCTGATAATATTTAATTGAGTGAATTACTGTAATTTACTTAACCATTTTCTGAAATTTGGACATTTAGTTTATTTTCAATTTTCTGATAATATTTAATTGAGTGAATTACTGTAATTTACTTAACCATTTTCTGAAATTTGGACATTTAGTTTATTTTCAATTTTCTGATAATATTTAATTGAGTGAATTACTGTAATTTACTTAACCATTTTCTGAAATTTGGACATTTAGTTTATTTTCAATTTTCTGATAATATTTAATTGAGTGAATTACTGTAATTTACTTAACCATTTTCTGAAATTTGGACATTTAGTTTATTTTCAATTTTCTGATAATATTTAATTGAGTGAATTACTGTAATTTACTTAACCATTTTCTGAAATTTGGACATTTAGTTTATTTTCAATTTTCTGATATTATAAACAACATATTTACAAATATCTTCGTGAAGATAGCTCTTTCCATATATCACATAAATTACATTTCCATAGACTAAAGCACTACGAGAGGATGAGTTAATGAATATGAGTATTTTTATAGCCAAAATACTTGAATGAAGATAGCTCTTTCCATATATCACATAAATTACATTTCCATAAACTAAAGCACTACGAGAGGATGAGTTAATGAATATGAGTATTTTTATAGCCAAAATACTTGATGCCAAGTTATTTTCCAAAAGAGGTCTATCCCACTTTACATTATTATGACACTGTGTTAATGCCCCAATTTCATTACAGCTCCACTAAAATATTGGCTTTTGTTGTTCCTTTGATCTGAAGCTGTTTTTTTCTAAAATTATTCTTATTTTCTATCAGTAGCTATTCTTTAGCTTTCTTCCAAATAGTGCCAAAATTTATTCATAGAGCTGTACATTTTCTTCGGTTTAAGGAATTGAGTTACTTTTTGGATCATAAATTGACAAAAAGGCAGCAATACTTATAAAATATATACATATAAATCTCACATCCGTAGGTATCTTATCTCAAATAAATAGGGACCCTATGTGTGGAAAGGGATTCTCTAGAAAATGTTGCTGAATTATAATGGATGAAATACCCATAGTGCATAATAATTTTAACCAGGAAAAAACAATTCCCCTGAAGGAAATTTGTGAAGCATCATTTATTATTGTTATTAACTTATTTATTCCCTCAACAAATTAATACTGAACACTTACCATGTGTCAGGCACTATTGTCAAAGATGAATAAAGCCAGACACTAGTTAAAGTGGTAAGGACAGATTTTAATCAGTAATATACTGACTTTACATAAATATATTTTGATTTGTGCAGAGGTGACCGGGTGTTTGTTTTAAGGGGGGGATGAAGGAGTAGAGAGGGGAAACAGTGGGGGCTTGAACACAGTCAGGCAAGTGAAAAATTGCAGAGGGTTGGTCCATGGAAATGCAGTGAGCCCAGGTGTGTCTGCTCGCTGGCAAAAATCGGAGTTAGGCTTCTATCCTCCCATACTGACTGGGAGAGAGAGGTCCTATCCTTCCTGATGATTACTTTTCAAATGGTTTTCAGGTGCTTGAGAAAAGACACTCCTGAGTTATAGGAGATACATGTACATCTCAAAGGGAGAGAGGAAGGATTCACGATTGCAAGCTCTTTTTATTAATGCTCTAAGAGTGCTCAGGAGCCTACCTTTAGGTGTTGGCTAGAGCAAACAGTAAATTCTTTTGGTGGCCTGGAATTTTTGTTTCAAGCAAGCAGTTTAAGGGGGCCTAAGGCCATCTTAGGGATAGAACCTTGAGCTGTTAGAAATTATGTTGTTGTTGGTTCAAGTCTTTAAATGGGGGAGGTAGGGGGAGATGGATGAGATAATTTGTGCTGAGAGTTTGCAGTTTTTATAGGTGAAGGCTCAGTGGAGGGAAAGGGCTCAGAGGAGCCTGACTAGAGTTTGGTCAAGGAGAGAATCATCATTTGTCAGTGTACTAGGAAGAAAGACAAGATTACTGACTCTCCTGCTACTTTCCACTTAGGAGAAGGGGATGTGTGACAGGGAACACGGAAACAAATAAATGAGATCATTATAGATTGGAGTAAGTGCCTTTAAAGAAATAAATGGGTGATAAGACAGTGATCAGAGGAGGCACTTTAGATAAATAAATTAGGTAAGGTCTGTCTGAGAAGCTAACATTTGAGTTAAGACTGAAGGGTGAGAAAGAATCAGCTGTGTAAAGAACTAGGGGAAGGGTATTTCAGACGGAAGAAACAGCACAAGCAGTGGTCTGCAGGTGGGAAAGAGGTTGGTGTGATTGGGGCACAGAAAGAAAATGAAGCCTGTTCCACAAGGGGAGCATGGTAGGCAGTACTGGCTACAGAATTTGAAGCACCTCGCGCAAAAAAAATTAAAAACGCAGGGCCCCTTGTTTAAAGATTAAAAACAATGGAGCATTAAGCCAAGTTCAGGACTCTTCTGAACATGCAACTGTATAGGTCACACATCTGTGAAGCCTGCCCTGGGGGTGGGAAAGAGATGTGTGAGAATAGGGAACAGAAGAAAACTGGGGCGAATTTCCTAAGTAGTGAATTTCTCCCTTTTCTAAATGGTAGGAGATGGGATTAAAGAGAAAGGCAGGTATCAGATTGTTTAGCAGCTTTAGATCATTGTAAGGAATTTGGATTGGGGAGAAATATAATATTAATATTTACATGATAATAGCTAGAAATGTAGAAAGTTGATTGTAAAGAGCTAATGTCAAAATGGGAAAAATCATCAAGTAAATGTGTTAGGTTGTTATAGAATAGATGGATAAAATGACTATTTTTTTTAACAGTAATTTCTAATGGTTTTACAAAATACTCAAACAATTTGAAATCAGCAATCGGCCAGTGGAACATGCTTGAGAATCACTTATACACAGATGAATTTCACTCTTCAAATACCAATTTTAAATAAAATCTGTAAGTTACCCAAAACTATCCTTGTTGCATAGTCACTGTCGTTTCTAAGATTACAGTTTATCCTGCATCGTAGAGGGGTGGCTTCCTTTTTCAAGACGTGCTTTGGGAGATCCTTTGCCTTTCCTGAGATTGTATAGTGATCTTAACTCTTGTTGCATAGTCACTGTCGTTTCTAAGATTACAGTTTATCCTGCATCGTAGAGGGGTGGCTTTCTTTTTCAAGACGTGCTTTGGGAGATCCTTTGCCTTTCCTGAGATTGTATAGTGATCTTAACAGCAGTGCACTTGCAAATTATCTCTGTGACTGGTTATTTTCTGCATTTGTCCCTTCAACTTTTTATGAAGTAATTAGAAGCATATGTAAATTGAGTCTTTGAAAGGCATACTCTTGACTCTAGTTGTAATGAATTACTTGATTTAACTGCTTTCTACATTTTCTTTCTTTTCACCCACATTCTTTGAATTTTTTGCTCTTTCTTTTAAGTAAGCTTTATTCATGGTTCATCCATCTTCTACCCAACATTCCCGAAACTTACTTAATGTCTGCCTCAGAAAATGAACGTAAATGTGAATTTATTCAGTACAGTGATAACAAGCCCCACTTGAGTGTTAAATAGATCATACCTATCCATGCGGATCTTCATATTTACATTTCTCATAGTGCATCTCCTTTTGGCTAAGAGAATTCTCCAGTCACATGACTGAGTTGATCTTTTTTTCCTTCAAGGTCCTTTTTCAGCTAACTCTGGATGCCTCTATTGTTAAAGGCTTCCTGCAATTTATAAACTTTGTTTTATACCCTCCAAGTTCCCCAAATATTTCACCAGCATATCACCTTATCTGTGATAATGTTTGTCTTTAGATGTAGGAAGACTAATGCTATATGAATTAACTATCATAATTCATCAAGGTATTTTATGATATTGATAATAAATCATTTATATAAGGAAACAAAGAATTTTTCATTCTCTAGGAAATGATTTTTCATTAAACTCTTATTTTCCCCCACCATTCTATAATCCGGATTTGCATATCCAAGAATTCTTTTATTAGGCTCAGTAAGGGTTCACCTTCAAGAGACAACCTGCCATAGGTTATATTTAATTCCTGTCCCCATTTCCTTTCCATTTGTCCAAATCCCACATTTTCGCAAAAACGGCTCAACTCTTCCTTTGTGTGTGAAATCTTCCCAAACTCCACTGGCTTCTTTTTTACCAAAACACTCAGTTCAGTGGCTTCTACCACCAGTTAGTATCCGATTCCCTATTATCTTGTACTGTTTTCTAACTACTTAGTGTTTTTGTCTCCTCAACTCTCTTTTCAACTCCTTGAGGACAGGGGTGACTCATTCTTTTCTCCTTATTCTTAGTTAAATTTGCCTCATAAAAACTAAATGAGCTCATATCTGACACTATAAAAACTAATTACAGAACATCAAAGCTGGAAAGGACCTAAAAGATCCTCTAATTCATCTTCATTTTAAAGAAAAACCTAAGTTTTAGAGAACCTAAGAGTCTTGTGCAAAGTTAGGATGGATTTGGTGATTTAACTCCATTAGGGAAATATACAGAATTGAACACATTAGCAAACACTGTTATGTGTGCTTGCTGGAATATTGTATTTGTTGAATACCCTGTTATATACCAGGTATTTTGCTTGTGACTGAAGATACAGATAAAATATTCTGAAGGATAAAAAAGGCCTCTATGTGGAGAAATTCATCAAACTATGTGATGTTGTTTAGAATGATTAAGTTTATGGATCAAGAGAGTAGTCAAAATTTTTTCTTATTACCTGTGTGCACTATGTGTTTGAATTCAGAGATTATCATTTATTTTTAAAAGTTGCATTTTATGCTGGATATGTTCAGAGTGTAAATTTCTTTTTTATTAGAACAAGACTTTATGATCATTTAATTTCATAGTGAAAATTACCCTAATTGGATCTTTTTAGAATCATCATTTTTGTAAATAACAAAATTTAGTTCAAAGTAGAAACATTTTTATATGTTGTTAGGGCATATGAGAGATAGTCTGTTTTTTGAAATCTACTATCTTAATAAGTTTCAAGAATATAATACATTATTATTAATCATAACCAACATGCTGTACACTGGGTCTCCAGAACTTATTTATCTTATAACTGAAAGTTTGTACTATTTGACCCGATTTCCCCACCCCTATCCCCCAGCAACCAGCATTCCACACTCTGCTACTATGAGTTCAGCTATTTTTTAGATTCTGCATATAAATGAGATCATGCAGTATTTGTCTTTTTATATCTGGGTTATTTCACTTAGTATAATGTCCTCCAGGTTTATCTATGTTGCTACAAATAGCAGTATTTATTTCTTTGTTAAGGCCAGTGATATTCCTTTGTGTGTGTGTGTGTATCTCACATTTTCTTTTTCCATTCATCTGTTGTAGGATACTTAGGTTGATTTCATATCTTAGCTATTGTGAATGGACTGAACATGGGAGCACAAATATCTCTTTGAGATAATGGCTTTATTTTCTTTGGATTTGAACTCAGAAGTGAGATTGCTGGATTATTATACAGTAGCTCTATTTTTAATTTTTTAACGAACCTCCAGACTGTTTTCCATCATGGCTGTACCAAAGATAGCCCTTTCAATTAGAGAGAGAGAATGATGAATTTCACACATGATTTATAAGAGTTTATGCAGTTGCTGGCAGTGAGAGAGAATTAGATAGGGTTAAATACTAAGAAGAATGGGAAATGTTTGAAATTGCTACTAGGGACAATCATGAGTCACCAGGAGATGAGTAAATTGATTGTTACATTGCCACAGGAGTGCAGCTGAGGTTAATTGGCAAGGATTTGTAGTTTGTGACTCCATGGCCAGCAGCTTTTTAGGAGATAGTTGAAGGCCTAGGGAGTGAAAAATTCAAAGGTGTTAATGACCACTGTGTTTGATTTGGACTATCCCCATGCTGAAGATATCCTAAAGGGGGTTAAGGGGCTGGAGATCAAGATGCCGGAGGACAGAAGACGTTTATTCATATTAAAGAAGTGGAGGAAGGGTCAGAGATTCCAGTCCGTGAAAGAATTTTTCAAGTTAGAGATTTGGGACTGTAAGATGTTTTGAGTTATGATGAGGCCTGAGGTGTGGCCCGTACCCCAATGTGTGACTGAAGTGGGACATGAAGATTCTAGAGGTGTGATGGCATTTAGAAGGTCATGACTACATCTCTAGAAGTGAGAGATGATGGATGTGTCTGGCATTTTATAGTCAAAGGGGAGTGGAAAGGCACATTGGTTTTAGTAGGCGAGGCTTAGGGGAAAATGGTGTGTAAAGGAGAAAAAACCATGATCTTTTCTTTCCCTTTTAGGTTCAAATGTAATTCTTTTTTCTCAACCTTTGTGAGATTGATTATATGGGAATGATTATATAGCCACTATTGGAGAGGATTGTAGGGGAGATGGTGTTATCATGGGAACATCAGGATTCATTTAAGGAGAAAAGTTGAAATAGTAATTAAGAACAAGATGTAGGGGAATGTGGAAAAGAACATGGAGCTCACTATAATGGGGAAAGAGAAGTCAATAGACAGAGGCTGTGTGCTTCTGGTGAAGGACAGTGGCCCGGTCCATGCAGGGAAAATGAGAAATGGGGAAAGGTTAAATAGAATACTTCACCTACTGGTAAGTATAGATATCAGAATCTGCATGGCTAGCCAGGATAGGAAGGTGGTTTGAGAGACATGTTAGCTCAGGGAGAAGGAACAGAATATTTGCAAAATTTTGTTGCTTGAAAGGTCAGCAACGTCAGTTACTTCCAGCGTTCTAATTGTTGGGGTCGATTCATTATAAATTTCTGTGCTTATTTGATGGGCTTTACACAAGGATCGTTTGTACTGATAGTTTTGCTGAGATTTTTGGTGAAAGGAGGGGAGGACAGGAAAAAATACCTCAATGGGAAGTAACTAATTAAATGGATACCACTTAAAAGAGATTGTATTGAAGTCTTTAAGCAAGCACATCTTGTTTTTAAAGCAGTAGATTCAAGCATATTTTTGTTCCTATTGATTAGTATATGAAGAAATAAACCAAAATTTCATATTTTCAGCATTTTTAGCAACTTTTGCTGGAAAAGTTTTTTTCCTTTTAAGTTAAAAGCTAAATTATGCCTTTTCTTTACGAACTATATGTTGCTGGCAAAAACAAACAAAAACCCAAAAGAACAAGAAAAAAAACCCCTAGAAACAGTTGTTCTGTCTATTTTTCTCCCTCTCTGCCATCTTCAATGTATTCGTTAAGACTATAAAAATCAAATATAAAAAAATGCTGATTCATTCTTTGGGATATTCTACATTGAGTTAGTGTAGCTTGTTTTTGGCAGTCTTGCTTCTTCAGATGTAACTTGGGATGTTTGCCAATATGCTAAAAATGCAGCATCATTGATATTTCTCTGACCTCAGCATTTTGAAGTGGTTTTTCAGCCCCTGCCCACCTTAACATTGTTTTCCCAGTAAGTCTAGTGCATTTAGATTGTGTCATTATCTTTTAAGGTGAGGCTTGGATGAAACCCATTTTGCTTTGGAAGACTAATTACCCTACTTATTTTTGACCCCTTGATGATTCTGTTAATGCTAATTTTTTAGTTTCATATTTTTCCATTAGGACTTGAAAAGCTCTGAGATTTTCTTACTGATTTCATCCTATCCATAGAATTTAAATGTGTCTGAATTTCAACTTGTTGAAATCAATGGAACTTAAGTAAAATCTGAGAGTTTGTTTTGCAATTAAAAGTAAAACACTTGAGAATATCTCTAAAATAGGTTTTATGATAATGAAATGTACTGCTTTAGAAGCATGCAAGAACCATTTGGGACTAATTGACTTCTATATTTAAGAAGTAAATCTTGCTAATGAAGGTTCTGTTCAACAGTGATTTTAGCACTTGTGCATGGTCCAAATGATAATGTTTAAATATTCTATACATGTGCCAAATGTCTGTGTTGTTTTTT
>NW_007726639.1:603980-606225 GCF_000696425.1 Galeopterus variegatus | reverse complement strand
TTTTTTATACAACCTTAATTTACCTCTTTGTACTTTCTTATTTTCCTCTGTGTATAACTTATTCATATTTGTAGTTAACAGTTAAAAATCCAGTGTTAGGAATACTTGTTAAGGAGTTAGATAATACTATGATTTCATGTTATAAATTGACCTAAAACATTGTTAGGAGATTTAAAACAAATATGGTTTTGTTTCTTTATTTGCAGTTCTTTTTGTTGTTTTGTTTAAATTGCTCAGTAAGTAGAAGATACATGTTTTGACCTTAGGTTACTTAGCATCATTGCAAATAATCCCTTTTTAATGTGCTGTTTTGTCTGTCTTTGGTGTTAATAGTAGGAGTTTTTTCAGCTGAAGTACTAGAGCAATTTATTCAAGGACCTACTTGATGATGAATACTGTGGGGATTAGCATTTCTGAATTCTAGATTCTTCTGCACCTTAGGCTCGCTATAATTTGTGATTCACATTAATAAGGAAAAGCCTTTTAGCCATATACCAACATTTTTGAAGTTCAATAGTGAATAGGTATCAGCATTTGAGGTAAGAATATATGGTTTGAAATATGAACAGGGACATATAGAGTAATATATATACATTTATAGTATATTTATAGTATAGTAATATATATGTAGATATACCAACTCAAGCAAAAGAAAGAGTAACTCTAAATTATACTTTACATGAAGTTCTATAGATGTTCTCAGTCAAGGAATAAATTGTAAGAAAATTTTAAATATTCCCATTTTGGGTATAAAATAGAACTGCAAGAGTGAAATATCATCTGATTCCAACTTGCACAGGATTTTCTTTAGGATTTTGGTAGAAACGTACATGGATAGATTTACCCCAAGGCAGATTTTAAAATTCAGTGACAGTTTTTCATATTTTATTCATTCAGTTGTATTAGTTGGTAGAGAGCAAGTCAAGAACTGATTAATTCTTATTATCCAGATAAGTTTTCATTATTATCTTACTGCTACTTAATAGCAGTACAGTGGAGTGAAGTTTATTTTGAGTATTCACATGCCCGCTTCTCTGTGTAGGTTCAGTTATAAAATATTTTTCACAGTGAGTCACCATCATTAGTTTCCAGAAATGACAATTTTNGTAGTAGCATGGCTTGAGTTTTTCGGTTTATTTTGCCTTTACCAGTTTCTTCCCATTTGTAAAGTAATTACGTAAAAAGAGACAGAGCAACTAAACAGCAAAACCCTAAATCCATAGCCAATATTTACAAAAAAAAGCTGGGTGACAAGGTAGCCTCCAAATAAATCTGGGTGGCAACACACCCACAAAATATCATTGTTTGTAAGAGAGGAAAGAGAAGGAAGCAAAGGTGCCTGAGATCTAGAGAACCCGAAATAGGCAATAGATATTCCGTGGAAAGCACAAGGAGCTGGTTTGAGAGCAGAGCTAATCCTGGGAGGGGTTTGCTATGCCCAGAGCCCAGGATAAGAAGGTAAGAAATCTCTGGAGTGCTCTGGCCATCTGTGAGCTCTCAGACCTAACCCACCAGGGCTTCCTTCTAGAAGAGGGCCCCATGCTGAGGATAAACTGCTGGGAATAGAAGCAACATTGAGAAAGTCAGGGCAACAGAGATGAAAGAAAGAGAAGGTCTGGTCTAAAATGCATATGTGGGGGGTGGGGAGGAGGAGCAAGACCAGGAAGTGTCAGAATTCAGGTGCTGCTAGAGGCTGAATGTTTGTGTCCCCGCAAAATTTATAAATTGAAACCTAATCCCCAGTGTATGGGAATAGGAGGTGAGGCCTTTGTAAGTGATTAGGTCGTGAAGGTGAAGACTTCATGAATGAGATTAGTGCACGTATAAAAGGGATCCCAGAGAGCTCCATTGTCCCGTATGCCATGTGAGGACACAATGAGAAGATGGCCGTCTATGAACCAGAAAGCAGGTCCTTGCCAGACACCAAATCTGCCAGTGCCATGATCTTGGACTTCCCAGACTCCAGAACTCTGAGGAGTAAATCCTGCTGTGTATAAGCCACCAGTCTATTGTATTGTTATAGCAGCCTGAACAAACTAAGACACATGCCATATTTTTAAATACCACGTAAAAGCAAAAGAAGAGAAATTTCAGTGAAGTTAAAAAAGCTTTCCTGAACCTCACAATTTCTAAAAATTTAGAAAAATTAATTTCACAACAAAAAGAAATTGAGCAACCAAAGTGTCAAGGTCAAATTTCATAAAAGTCCATTATAAGAGAAAGAGATAAGGAACAAAATAATACC
>NW_007726639.1:598458-603333 GCF_000696425.1 Galeopterus variegatus | reverse complement strand
AAAGCATGCCAGAAATACATGCTCATTGAACAGGTCAACATTTTAACCCATTATTTCAAAATTAGCTACAAAACCTTAATGAAATGATATAAGACATGAAAGAAAAGCATAAGTCAAAATTGAGAAATTTTAAAACTAGGGTGACAGAATTCAAGGAAGAATTAGAAATAAAAGAAAAAAATAATTTTAGAAACTAAGACTAGCCATAAGGAAGACAAGAGTGAATAAATACAACAAACCAGAATAAACACAACTTTAAAAGAAATCGGAGATGAATAAGAGGAAAACTTTAAAACTCAAAAAGAAACAAGGAAAGCAATAAAAAGGATTTGAGAGAAAATGACAAATATTGAAGATAGGCAAAAAAAGAAAAAAAAAAAACCCCAAGAAAACAGAAAAAGGGAATGTATGGAGAGATGGTAGGAGTCCCTAAAGAAGAAACCTGAAGCAAGACAACAGAACAATTCCTAAAAAATGAATATTCAAGAAAAACTTTTCTCAAAAAAAAAGTGAAGCTGCTTACTAAAAGAGTACCTCACATACCTGAGAATACTAACTCAGAATGATCAACACGAAAATATTCTGGTAAACTTATTGTATTGTAACGAGAAAGAAAAAAATCCTTCAGTTATTTAAACAAAAGGAACATAACATGATTTATAAGGGAAAGAAAATTAGGCAGTCACCAGACTTTCCAGCATCAAAGCTTTATACCAAAAGAAACTGGAAGAAGATACTCGTATTTAGGAAACTCAAGGCAAAAACATGGGAGCCAAGGATTTTATATCCAGAAAAATCAACCTTGTAGTATCTAGTAAAGGACACAGGAAAACTGCCCTAGACATGTAAGAACTCAGGTCCCGTGAGCACATCCTGGGAAATTTATTAGAGACCAGGCCTCAGACAACCAAAATAATTAGAGAGATAAGATCATAAGGACTGGTAGAGATCATTAAATAAATAATCCCTATGGCTCTTAACTAAATGGAGCTGCAAGGAAGAGAGAATAGTATGTAACTAATGGCTACATGATCTGAGAATGCGGAAAGTGTGACTACTGTACAAATGAGAGCAGAGTGGAGAAGTAAACCTATATTTTAAATACAGAGGTGGTGATATTGGTATTAGTATTCCAAGTATTGTAATATGGGGAGGGGGAAGCAAATGAATAATTATGGGATAGTCAAGTTCTATCGTTCCCTGTGTCCTTGAATAAGAGAAAGGAGATAGAAGTGTAATAGAGAAGAGGTTGAGTTAAATTGGGATTTGGAATCAGAAGCATCAATGTAACCTTATGAGGAATTTTATCTTTAAATGCGTATTTCCCTAGAAATGATGAAAGGTGGGCTTGGAACCTTTTGTAGTGGTAACTACCAAGGAAGCTCTCAAAGACTATTAGAGCCATGTTAAAAGTTGCCAACTGAAAGAGTCTCCTCCTAGCCAAGAATGGGAGAATTTGAGCTTCAATAATGATAATAATTGCAATAGATTGAAACTTATCAAATATGTTAAAATCTATGAGTTCATAATGATATTTTAAAACAACAAAAGATTTGGTTATCTTTGGAAGATGAGAGGAAATCAATTCAGTATATTGAAAATTCGTCAATAAAGGGGAGAATGAGCAAGCATTCATCTTGCCTTTCCTAGAGGAACCATACCTCTGAGGACCTAAATAGTAGATGTGGGGATTTTCTTTATAAAAGCATTTTAACTAGTAAATGAAAAATGAGTGCTTGAATTAGAATATCACCATGCCTTCATGCCTTTAACATGAAGAGCTGCTGAGATTACATAAGAGGGATGACCAGATATCACATGCTTCCTATAATCCTGCAAAATACCACCAGTTGTCTTGCTGTAAGATCAAACCAGAGTCTGATATATCCTCTGCATCCAGCTGCCAATTTTCAAGATATCCAGAGGACAGAGGAATATGCCGAACTGTACCCGAAATACACATTCCACAAAATCCAGACTCTGGAAAACTACAGATCAAATTGCCTGGGTTTTCCAATAGATAAATTGTATGGAAATGGCAGGTGTGGAGGAGGAAACTATAAATTCAAGGACTCAAAATATATCAGATATTTTAAAAATGAGCAAGACTAAACTATAGTATCTAAGGATAGACATTGGAATGATAAAACTATCACTCCAATATTTTTAAAACACAAGTGAGCTATTTATTACCTATAAAAATGAGGATAAGGGTTATTGTGAAGAGAGAAAGGGACTTCTGGAATGTTCAGCAAAGTTCTGTTTCCTGACCTACATGATATTGCCGTATAACAATTTATTAAGCCATGTATTTGTATGTCTCTGTTTTATTTTATAATGAAAAAGATTAAAAAATGAATTGGTCTAGTCATCAAAATTTTAAGGGTGGTTATCTCTGGGTGGTGAAATAGCTGGCAATATTCTTTTTTTTTTTTTACTCTGAATATTTCCTTTCTAATTGTACTTACACTAAACATTATTATATGTGAAATTTAAATCTATAAAAAGATATTTCAATACAAGTTTTTAAAAGATTAGCCACATGGTATCTTAACAGTACTTTATTTTAAATGAAAGGAAAATTCAGGATGTAATAATAGATGTTTTAATCAGTGGGTATGGATTTTTTCTCTTGGAAATGACATGTTGCTGGTGTGGTGAAAAGACCCAGGTTTGCAACAACAGCTTTCTTACTGAACTTGGTTGGAATCCATGAAAGGCTTAGTGTCAGTTTCCTTACAGGTCAAAAAACTGATGATAATCTCCTCACAGGCCATGATGGATACATGAGATTGAAGGAAAACGATTTATAAGGTGTAGGGTTCTATACTAACATGTTACCTAGTGGGATCTACAAAATCTTTTGTTCTCCTTCTGTCTTTTCTTACAGCAATAAACAAAAACCTAATTTTTCAAGAAATGCATGAGTCATTTAAAATGCTGGATAATTGGTACAGTAATGAGTGTTCCTTTCAATTTCATCTTTCTATCATAATATCAATAGTTATTTGCTTAAGAAAAAAAGAACAAAGTGTTATACCTAGTGTGAAGACAGAGTTGAATTTGCTTGTATTCATTATGCTAGGTGGGTGGTCCTCTTTTTCTTTTTGTTACCAAATCATTGCCTTAGCACTTTAAAATAGAGAAATATTAGGTACAGTCATTAGATAGAAAATTAGACCAAGTATGCATACATATTTTAACATTTTTATTGCAAAAATGGGCTTAATTCACTTTCTTGGCTCTATTCCAACTAAAGAATTACATTTTACTAACCTGAGTATAATCCCTAGTTCCTCTGGGATGAATTACTTTTTACTTTTTCTTTGAATATTGCACAAAGCTTATGGCTCTATTGAATTAATGCCCTTAGATTACAACTTTTGGTGGTAGTTTTTTCCTCAATATAAAAATTTTTGAGGAAATAAAAATGTGCTATTTCTGTGTAAGTATGCACTAATTTTAAAAAATATATAAATATGAGCATTATTAGAAACTCAATTTAATTTCCATTTCTGCTGTAACTTTTTGGGAAGGCCTGTAGGTGTTTGTTGGGGTTTTTTTTGTGTGTGTGGGGGGGGCATAAAGAAGAGTTGTTTTGTTTGTTAGTTGGTTTTGCTTTGGTTTTCTGTGTCTTAAATATATTTAGCTTAAGAATGTATGATGTGAAATTAAACTTGGACTTTTGAATGATTTGTCATTTTTTCCCTCAAGCAAGAGATTGTATTGGAATCCAAGTATGGAAAATCTAGAACCACATTATGCTAAGTGAAAGAAACCAGTCATGAAGACCATATATTACATGAACCCATTTGTATGAAGTGTCCAAAATAGGCAAATTCATCAAGACAAGAAGTGGATTAATGCTTGCCAGGTGTTGGAGTGGTAGTGAGGGGATAAATGGGTACAGAGTTTCTTTTGGGGGTGATGAAAATGTTCTGTAATTAGATAGCGGTGACGGCTGTTTAATTCTGTGAGTATACTAAAAACCACTGAACTGTACAATGTACACTACCCTGACTGAGACAGACTGGATGAAGAGCTTGGTGCCTCGCCCACCTGGCCTTTTCTCACACCCACCTCAGTCAGAACTGGGAGCTGAAGACCTAGATGTGGCTTGAAAACCACTGGTTTAAGACATCAAAACCTTTATACATTGCCAGGCATGCAGATGGCCCAAAGGAAAGCTGGTGTCCATTAATTCCTTAAGTATGCCTCTATATATTAGCAGAGCAGACATAGAAATAAACCAGGTCATAAATGTTTGTCTTTACACAAGGTTCTTTTTGTATTTCTATTATGGAAGCCTTTGCTTTTCTCTGTTTATCAAGACATTCAGGGTAAACATATCTATAAACTTAATTATCTGCATTTGTGATACCCATTGTAAAAGATGTGAATGTCCTTTAAGAGTTTCCTTCTTTACTCCCAACTATATTCTGCTTTTTTTTTCCATTTTGCCTGGTGAGATCTAATACTCCCAAACAAACCATCATCTTTCATAGCAACCCCGTTTCCTCCACAGAGTTGCCTTAAATTTTATTCTCTTTTCGTTAATAGCTTTTCCCCCTGCTCTTCTTTAGATTTGGAAGGGTCTGTATCCATATAACTGTAGGTCATTATATAGCTTATTTTCAGTTATTCAGGAAAAGATTTATCATTGTGAATTCTGTGGAAAGGCCTGGTGAGTGTATGTGGCTATTCTTGCTGGAGGTTTTTGTTTGTTTGTCTTAATAATGTAAAAATTGATGGATATTAGATTATAAATAGCTTGGGCTTATTCATGCCTTCTCTGCTTTGAACGCCTCGAGAATTGAATTGTTTACAAGAAGCAGACATATTCAGGTGAAATGGGAGTGAATAGAAAGTAGCAAA
>NW_007726639.1:596294-597544 GCF_000696425.1 Galeopterus variegatus | reverse complement strand
TCTCTCTGTCTCTCTGTCTCTGTGTCTCTCTCTCTGTCTCTCTCTCTTTGTCGTGGTAGGTTGGGCAGCCAACTAGGAGCCAGAGGATCAAGGTCTTAATTCATTTCTATGCAGATAACATAAATATTTTAAATACATCTTCATAAGGACTAAAGTTCATGTCTGCATTGCAAATAAAAACTAGGATTGGTGATAGCGAGTAGAAGACTGGGGCTTTGAGAAGAGTTCATGGGCTAGAATGAGGGTGGAGTTGGGGTAGTTTCAGTGCATTTCACTCTAAATAATTATTAAAACTAATCATTTTGAAATGCTTACGGAAACAGTAACATCAATTAAAAATTTAGTCCAGATGAAATAATTGTATGTCTTCATGTTTGGGAAAGGACAAAACAATTGACAGTATTTCTTCCCAAGCAGAGTGCCAGCATGGCCCTGTTCTTTCTTATTTATTGCTTTCTCTTTTTCAAGAGTAGAATGTGTGCTGGCTTGTGGGGAGCCAGGATGGACTATCTGGCTAAGCTCCATTTATTCAGCTTAGTTCAAGCCATGTAATATCCAGAATACTTTGTCAGTGCTTCATTTTTAATAGCAAATTGCACATTTTTAGTGATGGGAATCAGCCGATAACATTTCCGAAGCTAATTTTACTTTTTGGCCCAAGTTTCAAAGTATTAGGGAAATGAGCTAGTTATGGTTTATTTTCAACAGAAAATAAAAAATTATAAACTAATCACTGGATATATTTAATGAAGATTCCTGATTGTCAAGTGTTTTCATAACGTACATTATTCCAAAAATAGGTAAAACTACCAAAACTATTGGCATTTAATTGCATCAATTTACATTTGCTCTGATTTTATTGTAGGTAGTTATCTCCTTTGATTTTAATAAGAGAAGTGTCATTTTTTTCAACCTTATAGACAACATCTGGGGAAGATGTACGAGACTTCACAAAGGTGTTGAAGAACAAGTTCAGGTCAAAGAAATACTTTGCCAAACATCCTCGGCTTGGCTACTTGCCTGTCCAGACAGTTCTTGAAGGTGACAACTTAGAGACGTAAGTTTGATTTTAATATTAAATCTTCTGTGAACACTTATCTGATGTTGTCCTTTTTTAAATGTTAGTTACACAAGAGAAATTGCTTAAAATATTTGTGTCTTGGTAAAATGTTTCAGGGCTGTGTATGTTAAAAAAAAAAAAAATCAGACCAAATAGCCTATTCTTCCATTTTGACATCTTGACCTAAACT
>NW_007726639.1:593155-594800 GCF_000696425.1 Galeopterus variegatus | reverse complement strand
TCTGATATTTCCCCCTATATAAAGCCCTGTAGACCTGGAACTTTGCTAACTTTATGTGCAAATATTTCTCTTTTATTTGTGGAACTTCTAAGTGGAAGAAAGACCACAACCAAAGGAGGGTCGATATCTTTATCCCTCTATAGGTAATGCCATGTGTGTGCACACAGAAAGGAACAGAATGCAGATGTATATGAAGATACACATACACATGTACAACGTTAGAAAGAATTCAAGCTTTTTGATAACTCTGCTTGGTATAAAACTGCACATTTAAGATATATGCCTTCCTAATAGGTTTTTGCATAATAAACTTTGGAACTGATTTTATTAAAGCAATTTGAGTTTAAAGAGAGCTATTCAAATACGTTCAAGAAAGGTACATTTTTGGTCCTCTCTTTGTTTTGTACGTATACTTTTGTTCTTTTTTTNACGTAAGTTTGATTTTAATATTAAATCTTCTGTGAACACTTATCTGATGTTGTCCTTTTTTTAATGTTAGTTACACAAGAGAAATTGCTTAAAATATTTGTGTCTTGGTAAAATGTTTCAGGGCTGTGTATGTTAAAAAAAAAAAAAAAATCAGACCAAATAGCCTATTCTTCCATTTTGACATCTTGACCTAAACTTTAAAAATATGTATTAACATGTCACATTCATACACGTTGGCCATCTGTTTTGATGGTCATCTTCTTTCCTTTTAAAAATACTCAAATCAAATTGTGGTATTATATGCTCTTTCATTTTTCAAGTTATTTTCCATTTTTTCCCATTTTGGGGAGTGCTTTACTATTTCTTGTATGTTTTTCACTTATTTTGCATCTTTTTAATTTACATTTATTAGTAATACTTAATCTCTTGCTTTGGATACATATCTATGCAAAAATCTCACATTATGTTTTTAATCTATTTTTTCTTGAAGATGAAGACAGCAAAATTAGATAGCTTTATATATTCATGAAACAGACAAAATCTCTTAAAAGTATATAATTTGAGTTGACAAGCATAAATGAAAGTCTCAAGATAGCAAAATTACTATGGAATTTTAGAACAAAGAGAGTAAGCATTTATAGCTGGAAATGAAAAGGAAAAGAATTTTTAAAATGAGCCAGAAGAAATACCAAGGAAGTAATTTTAAATTCCTAAACAATTACATTTTAGGATAAAAATAGATATGATTTTAAATCTTTGAATCACTCTTTAAAATATCAGCATAAATATGCCCACTAAGACCATTTTCTTTTGTTTGAATCTTTGGGAAAGTGAATTTTTACTGCTAATCATCACCAGGGTACTTAGTCATATAATCAAGTCTGAGTTAAAGAAAGACTCCCTCTCAAATGACTATAGAAAAGAAGCTGGAAAGTGTGAAGTATGAAACTTTCTAATTTATACAGCAGAGAAAATTGGAGTAAAGAAGTATAAAAAGTGTCATGCAATTTTTGAGAAGTGAAACTTTCTTCAACCTTCAAAATTCATAGTTGATTTTATTTCATATATGAGAGATGATCAGAGAACAGTAATATTCCAGTGTGTCATGACAGTCAATGTCTCAAACATCTTAAAATAGAAGAGTAGACTATTTGGTCTGATATTTCCCCCTATATAAAGCCCTGTAGACCTGGAACTTTGCTAACTTTATGTGCAA
>NW_007726639.1:590753-591625 GCF_000696425.1 Galeopterus variegatus | reverse complement strand
TTTTTTTCAAAAGGTTGTATGATAATACATTCTTATTTGTTTTAGTATCTAATATAAAGTTTAACTGTGCTGAACACCTTATGATAAAGACACAATATTACTTCTTTTTGTAGCAGGTCCAGTTAACCTTTGGAGTGGCTGCCGGAGCCATAGAATTATCCCATGACGCTTTAATTTACAGAATAATTTGATAGTTTTGAACTAAGTGATGTGCCTTTCACTGTTTTGATAAGCCATTGGCATTTTGTGTCCCAAATACCTCCATCTTTCACATGAATCAGTCAGATATATAGATCTTTTACACTCCTTTTAAACATTTTTAATAATTTGCCTTTAAATATCAAAGTAATCATTGGCATCAATCTGAGTGACTCTATTAAAGAAAAAATTAACAGAAAAACATGCCAAATAATTTTTTGCTGTGATTTGAGGATATAATTGTGATAATATCTCACCTCACTGAACATAAACTTACTAACATTTTCAGTGAGAAAGAAATAAAAGAAAGAAAGGAAGGAGTATAAGATTAAATCAGGTGCCAAAAGAACCTTATTGAAAAGGATTTATGAGCTACTGGGTACAGTGGGCAGGTTTTTTTCTTTTTTAAATCCTAGACCAAGCTCTCTGGATTTGATATAGTTCATTTTTCTGCTGAGCCCTTTCTAGTACAGGGCCACTTAATCTTCTGTGTAACAATTTTTGTGAGTGGGTAGTAAAAAAGTTTGATTTCATTTATTCTCCTATTTGTGGGAGGAGAACACTGGAGAAAAACCAGTGAAGTGGTAAATGTGTTGAAGTTATTTATGAAGCTGATTAGAATTTTCTTTTGCTTCTTTCTGTTTAATCCTTGCAAAATGTAATGCTTTATCCTC
>NW_007726639.1:587896-589967 GCF_000696425.1 Galeopterus variegatus | reverse complement strand
AAAAAAAGAAAAATACACATTTTTCTTATGTCAAAAGCTCACAGCAAATGTTGTGGTACACTTGAATTTTAAAAATAATCTTTTAAATAGTTACTGTTTTTAGAAAAAGTGAATAACAAATTATTCACCTGACATTTAACATCCCTATTGCAGGATTAATGAAAAGTAATGATATAAAAAGAGTATTGAAAATTATGTTGTTTTATTGTTGTTATGTCTATTTTACACATCTATGATTAAGTTTTCCTACAATACAGATATTTTGACAAATACAGAGTGGGCAAATGCCCGTTTTTGAGAGTAAGTCCAAAGAGTTTTAGTTTTCCATCCCAATAAGATGACCTTCCATCTCTTTTTCATCTTCGCTATGAAGACAATCACCTTGCACTTCACAGGAGGAGATGATGAGATTAATTACTTCTTAAATATGTATGTATAATAGAAATAGGAGACTCTGGGCCAGCCTGGTGGTGCACTCGGTAGAGTGCGGCGCTTGGGAGTGTGGCGGCGCTCCCGCCGAGGGTTCGGATCCCATATAGAGACCTGTCCACTCACTGTTGAGCACGGTGCGGGCGCGACACCGAGGGTTGCGATCCCATTGCCAGTCGCAGTACGGGCATGACACCGAGGGTTGCGATCCCATTACCGGTCATGAAAAAAGACAAAAAGGGGGGGGAAAAAAAAAGAAATAGGAGACTCAAGTAGGTCTGGAATAATTTTTTTAAATCAGCATTAGCTTTCAAAGGAGACTTTAATTAGAGAATTAATTTTCTTTGTACTTTTAAATGTCCACATTCATCAGTTACACCCCCTTCCCCTCAAAATGTTAGGCTTTGAATTAGCTTTCAGTTAGGATCAGTTATTTTCAGTGGTGTTTTCACGTTCTAAGCAGTGCATGAAGTCGAGGGTTGTTGAGTCATACTGAATGATCTGACTCCAGACCCGAGGCCCTGATTCAAGCAGAACAAGTTTTCCTTTATCAGTTCATGTACTGAACTTCTGGATAGAATTTTGTTTGAAGAAATTTATGTCATGATCTAGAAAAGTTGCTTTCAGTTTTATTGATAATATGAGATTTTGGGTAGGGTGTAGGGAAGGGTATCTAGGTTGCGTCTTTTTTTAATGTGTCTGTGAGGTTGAGATACTGTGTACACCTGGGTTTGAATTTTACATTTAAAATTGGGTGAAAATCAGAAAAATCTAATTCTATTGCAAATTTGCCACCAATATATNAAAGAAGCAGGAGCTGGAAAATGAAGGGCCCCCTAAGCCATGCTAAAGTGTCAAGTGTCCTGACAGCAATGGGGAGCCATTGAGGGTTTATATGTAAGAGCAGCTGGGACCCCACTTACCTGCTCTGGAGCAAATGGATTGAAAAAGGTGAAAGACTGGAAGCATAAAGAGCAGCCTACGGGCCGAGCCCGTGGCGCACTCGGGAGGGTTCGGATCCTATATAGGGATGACCAGTGCGGCTGGTCACTGGCTGAGCGCAGTGCGGCCGGTCTCAAAAAGGACAAAAAAAAAAAAGCAGCCTACTGAGAATTTAAGGCGCTAAGAGGGTCACTAAGTTCTTCAAAGTGGGGCTTACATTTCATGTAATATTAAGTATATTTAGTAGAGTTTGATTCTTTAGTGTGTCATTAACCAAAATACCCTGTTCAGCCACCACACTGGAAAGCGGGGATAGGCTGCATTATTAAATCTGGGCTAACACACAGAGGGGTCTTATTTTTAACCCCATTTAATTGTAGCTTCTAACTATGCAGTACCTTGTTTTTTCCTTCCAGAATTAAATGAGAAAGCTTATCATTTAACGTTTCTTTTTGTTCAAGTCAAAATACTTTGAAGTCAATGAAGCCTAAAACTTCATATTTTTATCTCTATTTCTTTTCTTAGAAATTTTCCAAATATAGTTTTTAGAAATTCTTTTCAGAAACTCTTCAGTTCAGCTTTCTGCCCCTGCCATTCTTATCTTAGTTTAAGAATCACTTTTGTGCTAACTGAATTAACTTCACAAGAACCAGTCAAGCAGTTTCACAAAGATTTTCCAAGGTCTATTAAGATAAAAAAA